>NW_023270702.1:8271242-8344395 GCF_011800145.1 Mirounga leonina
AAAGAAAGAAAGAAAGAAAGAAAGAAAGAAAGAAAGAAAGAAAGAAATGAAGGAAGAAAGAAATGAAGGAAGAAAGAAAGAGGAAGGGAGGAAGGAAGAAAGAGAGAGGAAGGGAGGAAGAAAGGAAACCCTAGACTTTATTTTTTTTGTTATTGAACGAGAATCATTTTTAACGGTTCTTCAAAACAGACATTCTCAATTTTTTTAATTTAAATTCAATTAATTAACATATAATGTATTATTAGTTTCAGAGGTAGAGGTCAGTGATTCATCAGTCTTATATAATACTGATTGCTCATTACATCACATGCTCTCCTTAATGCCCATCACCCAGTTACCCCATCCTCCCACCCCCCTCCCCTCCAGCAACCCTCAGTTTGTTTCCTATGATTAAGAGTCTCTTATGGTTTATCTCCCTCTCTGATTTCGTCTTGTTTTTTTTTTCTCTCTCTTCCCCTATGGTCCTCTATTTTGTTTCTTGAATTCCACATATGAGGGAGATCGTATGATAATTGTCTTTTTCTGACTTATTTCACTTAGCATAATACCCTTTAGTTCCATCTATGCTGTTGCAAATGACAAGATTTCATTTTTTGATGGCTGAGTAGTATTCTCTTGTATATATATACCACATCTTTTTTATCCATTCATCTGTCAATTGACATGTGGGCTCTTTCTAGAGTTTGGCTATTGTGGACATTGCTACTATAAACATCGGGGTGCATGTACCCCTTCATATCACTACATTTGTATCTTTGGGGTAAATACCCAGTAGTGCAATTGCTTAGTCATAAGGTAACTCCATTTTCAACTTTTTGAGGAACCTCCATACTGAAAAACCCTAGACTTTAAAGAGCAAAACCCTAGACTTTAAAGAGCACTGCCATAGAAGACTAAAGACCGGTAGACAATAGATTCAATATCAAAGAGAAGCGGCTATAATCCAACTCTTTCATAATATGCTTTTACTCTTATAAAGCTCTTTGCAGTTTAGAAAATGTTTTTATATATGTGGAAGCTTGCTAATAGCTTCCCAAGTGCAATTCTCTTTAGCCTTGGGAATAAAACTTGAAATCTGGTTTTTAGCTAAGGATGTAGCTACTAATCCTAAACTATACAGTTCATATTATCTGATTTAATTATAAGCTAAATTATAAATTGTGTGAGGGCAGAGACCATGCCATTCTTTACTGCTAAATTTTCACAGGACTGACAAGAGTAAATACACAATAAACATTTTGCTAATTAAATGAATGAAGAAATCAGCCATGATAAAAACATCCTCTTTTTATTAAAAAAAAAAAAAAAAGTATTATTGTTTGGCTAACTTTTCCCAGAAGGAGGAAGCATAGCACTGTAGATAAATTTGTGGGCTCTGGAACCACTCTGCCTGAGTCCATTCCTTGCTCTGATACTTACCAGCTATAGACTAGGAAAGTTCATTTCTTTCTGTAACACGTAAAATAGAGAAAATATTAATACCTACCTTATAGAGCTTTAAAAGAACTAAATGAGTTGGCTTTAAAAGCTTAAAATGAGTATTGGCATTGGCAAGTGATCAACAAATATTGACTAATAGTAAATATGTATATAATCAATCCTCATCATTTGTAGATTCCATACCTGCAAATCTGCCTGCTCACCAAAATTCATTTGTAACCTCAAAATCAATACTGGCAGCCTTCCACAGTTATTCACAGACAAGCAGAGTGGGGAACATTTTGAGTTGCCTGACACACATGTTCCCTGTTGAGTTGAACAAAGTGAAATTCTGCTTTCATGTTTTGGATCTCAAAAGTGTTCTTTTCTCAGTCTACTTAGATTTTCACATTTTTTTGTGCTTTTTGTTGGTGATTTTACTGTTAAAAATGGCCCCAAAGTACGAAGATGAAATGCTGTCTAGAGTTCCTAAGTGCAAGCAGGCTGTTATGTGCCTTGTGGAGAAAATGCATGTATTAAATCAGTGTTATTCAGGCATGAACTATAGTGAGGTTGGCCACGAGCTCAATGTTAATGAGTCAACTACATATCAAATAAAGCACCTTTAAACAGAAACACACATAAAACAAGGTTATGTAGTGCTCGCTTCGGCAGCACATATACTAAAACAAGGTTATGTATTGATTGGTTGATGAAAATGTTGTGACTAGAGGTCACAGAAACCTAACCCTATGTTTCCCTGAGGTTCCGTATTCAATAATTCTGTTTTTGTGGTGACTTTATAGAACATAACTACCATGAATAATGGAATTGACTCTCTGTGTGTGTGCATAAAATAATAAGGAATTTTCTTCCCAGGACCCATTTATGGCTGCCCTCGATTTATATATTTTGGCCCATGAGTTTTCAGGAGGAAGATGGGGTGATCCTTTCCACGGGGAGAAAATTTTCTAGATGGTCTAGATATACACAAAAAGGCTAATAAAACAGAGGATGAAAATGCAAAAGCCAAAATGGAATTTTAGTGAAAATAAAGATCAACAGATGATTGATCCAGAACAGTAGCTGGTGGACTGAAGGGAGAACCAGAAGTCCCTGGATGAAAGTGGGGTCTTTTGTGTTGTTTTAAACTTCTGTCAAGTTACTCGACCAACGTCAAGACATCTTCTGAAGTTAACTATACATTGTCTTTACCTATAGCAATAAAGCAAACAGTATAAAAGTCCCAGAACTGACAGTGTGGACTGGGGGCAGAAGTGGGGCTGCTCTCTGGAGAAAAAAGAAGGTAGAGCAAGACTGTGAACTCAACCTTATGGTTACAATTATAAGTTAAATAAACTCTTAATAAGTAAGGTAGCTTATTCCTCGAAATTAAAAAAAAAATAAGTGTTGCACACTGGCATTAGCTCCAGCATCAGCAGACCTAGGTTTGAACTCCAGCTCCACTATTTCCTAACTTAGGAGTCCCAGACAAGCCACAAAGCCTTCATTTCCCTATTGGTAAAATCAGGACCTATTATCTCCCTCAAAATACTGTTTATGTGTTTAAATGATGTAGTCTCTGTGTAACAAATAACGCACTGCTAGGCCTACAGTGAGTTCTCAGTAAGTGGCAGACATCATATATACTCCCCGACTTTATCTTTCTCTTCAGTACTCTTAGCTAACATGTATCCCAAGCTATGAGTATTTCGGGACATATTTTTATACATTTTGGAAAGAACGTAAGTAAGTTGGGGCCCCTGGGTGGCTCAGTCGGTTAAGTGTCTGCCTTCTGGTCAGATCATGATCCCAGGGTCCTGGGGTCGAGCCCCACACCAGGGTCCCTGCTCAGCGGGGAGCCGCCTTCTCCCTCTCTGTCTATGGGCTGCTCTGCCTGCTTGCTCTCTCTATCTCTCTGTCAAATAAATAAATAAAATCTTCTTTAAAAAAAAGAACATAAGTATTTGATGAGTTTCATTTTGACTACAAGAATCATATGAATGTTCAATCCCTGCACTTCTTAATATCATAGGAATGTGGTGAGGAAAACAAAAATAACTTATTTTTAAAGTTTCTAATTATAGGCATCTGGAAACCAGCTCAGGATGCCTTCTTCTAGAGAACTCTGGCTGAGGAGAGCATAATTTTGTCACTGAGGCCAACGGTGATATTTATCTATTTATTTATTTATAAATGAACTCTTATAAATTAAGACATGTCAAGTCATGACATCCCCATCCCCTATTTCACCCATCCCCCCCCCCACTCCACCCCCTCTGGAAACCATCAATTTGTTCTCTATAGTGAATTGTATAAGACTGTTGAATCACAGACCTGTACCTCTGAAACAAATAATACATTATATGTTAAAAAAAAAAAAAAGAAGAAGAAGATAGTAGGAAGGGAAAAATGAAGGGGGGGAATCAGAGGGGGAGACGAACCATGAGAGACTATGGACGCAGAGAAACAAACTGAGGATTCTAGAGGGGAGGAGGGTGGGGGTATGGGTTAGCCTGGTGATGGGTATTAAAGAGGGCACGTACTGAATGGAGCACTGGGTGTTATATGCAAACAATGAATCATGGAACACTACATCAAAAACTAATGATGTAATATACGGTGATTAACATAACATAATTTTAAAAAAGTCCATTTCCTGGTTTGTCTGGCTCTCTCTTTTTTTCTTTGCTTATTTTCTTGTTTCTTAAATTCTACATATGAGTAAAATCATATAATATTTGTCTTTCTCTGACTGACTTATTTCACTTAGCATTATACTCTCTAGCTCTATCCATGTTGTTGCAAATGGCAAGGTTTCATTTTTTTTATTGGTGAGTAATATTCTATTATATATATTTATATATCTAGGTAGATAGATAGATGATAGATAGATAGATATAGATAGATATCTTCTTTATCCATTCATCAGTCAGTGGACACTTGGGCTGCTTCCATAATTTGGCTATTGTTGATAATACTGCTATAAACATTGGGTACATGTATCCCTTTGAATTAGTGTTTTTGTATTTTGGGGGTAAATACCCAGTAGTGCAATTGCTGGATCATATGGTAGTTCTATTTTTAACTTTTTGAGGAAACTCCATACTGTTTTCCACAATGACCAAGTGTGATATTTGGAGATTAGAAATCTAAAACAGAATTCATTTACTCATTCATCCATTCAGTTATCATTTGCTGAGTGTTTGCCATGGGCCAGACCCTGTCCTACAGCCTGGGGAGTTAGCGATGAACAACCCAGGTATGAGCCCTGCCCTCGTGGTCTTGGGAGCAGGGGGAGAAAAGCAAAAACAATCACACAAATAACGGTATAATCTAAACATGACACACCTTAAGAAGTGTTGTTCACACCAAGACACACGTGGTCCAGTCTCAGTATTGTTGCAAAGAAAGCAGTCTAGGAACTAACAGGTAATTCCAGTGTCACAGTGGGAAGGAAATACGGATGCTCAGGAACACTCCCACAAATTCCCTCTCCTCTGTTACTTGTCTCACTCCTCTGAGCCACAGAACATCTCATCTCCCAGCCCAAGGTCACATTGGTCCCCTTACTTCTACTTATTCTCCATTTCCCACCTTCCCACTTTCTTCCCCACTCCCTCTTTCCCCCACAGTCTCCCAACATCCTCCTTGAAGGTGGGAAAGTGAAATAAAAAGACTAGCACACTCTTTAGCAGTTGACAGGGAAAAGGTCAGGATCCTCCTATGATATAAGTTTTTATCTCTGCGCAGAAGGAAAGGAAGAGGTTTTAATGTAAGTGTTCGGTAAAAAGACCTAACCAGTCTTGTAATGTGCAGAAAGGTCCCTGGGAAAATAACATTTAAATGGAGAAGAAGGGGTTAGCCAAGAGAAGGAAAAACATCAGACACAGTGAATGAGAATGAAAGGAGCATGGTGTTGAAGAAACAAAAAGAAAACCTATGTGGTTAGAGGGGAGGGAGAGGAGAGACTTGGGGAAACAGGCAGGATGGGCAGGGAAGGGCCAGATCATGCAGGGTTCTTATCCCAAAGCAACAGAAAGCCACTCAAGACCATATATTTTATACTTAAAAAGTAAATATTCTTTATATTTTTCAGATCAGACTTTATTAGTAGTATTTTTGGTAAAACAGCTGAACCTTGAACAATACGGGACTTAGGGACACCGACCCCTGCACAGTCAAAAAGGCATATGACTTCTGACTCCCCCAAAACTTAACTACTAATAGCCTGCTGTTGACCAGAAGCCTTACTGATAGCATAAACAGTCGTTAACACATGTCGTATGTTATATGTGTTAGACACTGTTCTCTTACAAGAAAGTAAGTTAGAGAAAAGAAAAGGTTTTTAAAAAATAAAGAAAATATATTTACAATATTGTTCTGTATTTATCAGAAAAAATCCACATATAAGTGGACCTGTGCACTTCAAACCCATGTTATTCAAGAGTCACGACACTATTTTTAAGCTCTTTTTTTAAAAGAAAGATTTTATTTATTTATTTGAGAGAGAGAGCATGCACAAGCAGGGGAGAGAGGCAGAGGGAAAGGGAGAAGCAGGCCCCCGGCTGAGCAGGGACCCTGGCGTGGGGCTCCATCCCAGGACCCCGGGATCATGACCTGAGCTGAAGGCAGATGCTTAACCAACTGAGCCACCCAGGCACCCCTCACTACGATATTTTTTAAAAGCCAAGATCTATAATCATTTATTCTGAACCGCTCGTCCACTGTCATAACATTCCAAAGGTTTTTATTTTGGAATGAGAATGATCTGTATCCATTCGTTTCTTTCTTTAGGGAAAAAAAAAATCACATAGGAAAAATGAATATATCCTGCACTGACACACACATTTATCCCAGTTTAAACTGCTGTAGGCTGCGTACTGAAACAAATACTCCAAAAGTTGTTAAAGGGAATAGAGCATAATTATAGCTCAAAATGTAGCTCTCTTTGACTATATCGTGAAACCCAAAATAGACTTGTGAAGTTAGTATTTAAAAAACATCCAAATACACAAATTTTTATCTTGCTCTATGCTTGTAACAAAGATTCCTTTTCTCTGTGTTCACAGTGAACGGTTGTGTTCAGCAGGAAAGAAACCAGTCTCTCATACCATTCTTTTCCTAAACACCTGGTTGTTCAGTTTTAACAAGGTGACTGGTTTCCACCATAACTCAGCTATTTTTCCACTTGGCTGGGTCCCCCTGGACCTTAAAGTAAAAATCTATGTAACATTAGCTTTCCTACTAACACTATGTAGGGTTTTTCGCCTCCATCATGCCACTAATTTATGGGTGATTCTGTGAATAATGCAAATGGGGATTCCTTCCTCTGCTCTTTCTTTTAAATTTCTATTAGATATACCAAGAGGCAATATTAATGCAGATCTTTTGGGTTCTGTGTTCCATCTCAACCTGTATATCACTGATTTCTAAGCACAGGTAGAACTCCGACATCTGCTACTGGCTCATTTCCTAGTTTATTGTGTATATGAAGTAACCATAAAGGGAAAGGCTTTTCCAAGTTCCCTTATTTATAGGATTCGAATAATGGTTGCCTTTTACCTTTCAGACCAAAGTCCTGTCAAATATAGCTAACTAAAAGGAGGCTGTTCCACATTGGCAGTCACCCTTCCAAAGCCTATAGAAACACAGGGGAAGAATGATCTCCAAGTTGAACCACTGGGTTTTATATTTTATGTGCAGCAGTAAAGAGTTTACTTTGTCCATACTGAAATTATTCCCACTGTGAGGGCAGATGGGTCATAAACACCAGGTAATAAGTACAGGCCTTAACTATTCTTAATTGAATGGAGAACTTAGAAGTTAACCACAAAGTCTTCCTCCCTGGCCATAGCAGGAACAATATTATGTACTTTGAGGTTTCAAAGAAGAGTACTGTCCTTAGACCCATGTAAAAGGTCCCTTGTCCTGAGTCCCTTGCTGTGGAGGGCCCTGCTCTGGCCCTCTTCCAGCCCTACCCGTCCCCATTTTGCAAGCGAAGGGGATGTGCCCCCTCAGAGCCTGAGCTTTCTCTTCTGGACCACCTTCTGAACTCTAGGATCATAGAATTCCTTGTCCAAATTATCCTCAACCTGCTTCCAGAATTTCTTTTCATTTATTTATTTATTTATTTGACCAAGAGAGAGACAGCGAGAGAGGGAACACAAGCAGGGGGGAGTTGGGAGGGAGAAGCAGGCTTCCTGCTGAGCAGGGAGCCCCATGCGGGGCTCCATCCCAGGACCCTGCTCCATCCCAGGACCCTGGGATAATGACCTGAGCCGAAGGCAGGTGCTTAACAACTGAGACACCCAGGCTCCCCGCTTCCAGAGTTTCTAGGCATAAGGGTGACCAAGGGGCAGCTGTCAGAAAAGGGGTGTGGATGGAGCCTGGATATGTGAGTTGAGGTGTCCACATACGCACGTGAAGCCCCTAGCTTCAGTGAAAGAAGGAGAAGGGGACTGGGGGGACTGGCTCCCTTCACACCTCCAGGCTCTGCTAGAACAGCCCAGGTTAGGAGAAAGAACATCTCCTCCTTAACAGTTTGTCAACTTGACTTATAACTTATAGATATTTAGATATATGGTATGTGGATCTTTTTTTTTTTTATATTCTTGCCCCAGATCTCACAAATGTTGGGAGGTGGGCCTTTAAAAGAACATCCTGAGTTCAGAGAAACCAATGACTAACGATAAATTGGGAAATTAGACTCTTTTGTAAACATAAATCACTGGGACTATAACACAAAAGATGTAAGGGAGGGAAGGGAGAGTAAAGCTCCCCCGTTTAGATCCAACAGTAGCTTCCATCTCCTAAGTTGTGCTCTTTGTTCACAAAGCAGGGGAGCCAGATAGAACATTCTTCTCTCTGCCACAAGAATTCCACCCGTAGAACTGTGGCTCCCAGGCCGTCAGCTGCTCTTCACCCCCCTGTTGTAAGAATGCAGCTGAGGTTGAAAACTTGTCACCAACTTGGAGCCGATATCCACCTGTCCCTCTTGTCAGTCTCTTTCTGTAAAGTCCTCCTGGGATTTAAAAACTGAAGCCATAAAAGTGGGGTTTGCCTTGACTGTTTCTAGAACAGCTATACACCAAGCTTGCATGCATCACATGTCCCGGGATGACAGGGTCCCTTTAAAATTGTGATATTTAAATAAAATAAAATAATAAAATAAAATAAAATAAAATAAAATAAAATAAAATAGCTATGCAAGACTATGGACAGCCAATACGCGTATTCTTAGGAATTATTTTCTTATTCAAGTCATTGGGTGTGGATTTTATTTTTCAAATAGAACATTTTCCAAAAAGAAAATGATAAATGGTGAGAGATATTCACGGTTATAATTTATACAAACATCGTATCAGTAACTTAAATCTATTCCTCATAGGTAAAAAAGTAAATATGTATAATTACATATGTCATGAGTGTAGGCTTTCTCATGCTATAGTAGGAAAGAAAGTGCTTTAGTAGAATGTGCATATTAACATACCATTATTTTAATACCTAATATATTTTGAAAATATATAAATCCTTAGTGGATTTTGGTTCAATTTTTAAGTTACATTTTAAAATAAATCTATCTTTTCATCAGATCATTGATAGGAGGAAAATGATTATGATATATGTAAAAAATTAAACTGTAACTCTTTGGAAGTACTATATAAAGATACTTCACATAATCTCAAACCTTGTGTCTCAAATAAAGAGGGGGCTTACCTAAAAATTCAGAAGGTATCCAAATATGACAAATCAGCCTGGAGAATGAACCTGGCTCCAGCTGTGAACCAACATGCCACGCCGTTGAGCAGGGCCATCTGAAGTTTCAGCTGGGTCGCTGCCGACCTACAGTGAGCAAGTCAGTCACAAATTTTGGAATACTTTCTTTGTTCCATGACGACCCCTGTTGCAAACAGATGCTGCTGCTGTTCCTGCTAAGTGTGTGTCTGTGTTTTCTTTTTTATTTCTATTTTTTTGAGAGAGAGCATGTGAGTGGCGGGAGGGGGGGGGCCGGGGTGGCAGGGCCGGGCCATGGCAGAAGGAGAGGGAGACAGAAAATCTTAAACAGACTCTGGGCTGAGCGCAGAGCCCCACATGGGGCTCGATCCCACGACCCTGACATCATGACCTGAGCAAATCAAGAGTCAGCACTGAACCGATTGAGCCACCCAGGCGCCCGTGTGTGTGTTTAAGATTTTATTTATTTACTTGAAAGAGAGAACGCAGAATAAGTGGGGAGGTGCAGAGGGAGCGGGAGAAGCAGGCTTCCCGCTGAGCAGGGAGCCCGATGCGGGGCTCGATCCCCAAGCCAAGGCAGACGTTTAATCAACTGAGCCACCCAGGCACCCCTCCCTATGTGTGTTTTAAGCAGTTTGCAAATGGTTATCTCTCCAAACCCTCTTATTGGAGAAATCAGAAGAGAATTTCTATACTTCCTAATGCTATATATGACTCTTATTTAGGAACCCGTGAAAGTGGAAAGGGGGAATGGTCATCCAGTTAGGTATTGCGTATACTAACTTTGTTAATTTTATCACACATAAATGGATTCCTGAAAGGACATCCTTTTCATATATCTTAACAATGCTCAAGCCACATATAATGAGGATTTAATAGGGATTCCATAGTATTAGAGTAATGAAAATACAAGAGAACAATAAGAGCCAGAATGCAGACTAAAGCAAGACATATCACACCTACTGACACAAAACTAATATAACACAGAGCTGTGGGATCAGATACTTAACAGGGCACAGTCCCTATGCTCTTCTTTGCAGTGAAATCTTTAAAGGTGGTGCCCAATTAGCAGATCTTGATTGAGTTCAAGAGAATGACTGCATAATGAGATATAATCAATTTGGATATACATTAATCTTTAGAGATCCTTCTAATTCTAATTTTTAAGAAAGAAAATACATACTTCTCTATCTGAGAGGTTAAAAGTAGGTAGGTATGCCTTGGAGAAAACATACAGTAGACGTACAGAGCCTCTTGAACATGTGCTTCGCATTCCGCTGACACTGAGATCAGAAAGCAATAAAGGAAGGCAATTACATTTATTGACTCCATGTAGCTTAGTTATTCCTGAAACAGAGCTTATCAATGAGAAATTGGCAAGGAAAGTCACTTTTCAGTTCTCAATATTTCAATCATGGAAAGTGACGCAAATGTCACAGGTTGGGATTTTTCTAACTCCCTAATTTGTTTTTCCTCATGCATAGCACTGTTTCCTTTGGAGAGGAAGTAGCGACTGGAAGCCAGCTGCTGGATGTTAGTCCCGCTCGATGACTGCCTCACTTCCCACTCCTCGTCACCCCTCACCTCACCACCGCCTTCACCTTTCATGCCGTGAGGTTCTAACCTGCCAGGGAGCCAGGAGGAGCTTTGTAGTAAAGCTTAGGTTTAACAAAACCTAAACCTGTTACATCCCTTCTTAAATCAGAACATGTAACTCCACCTGGCAAGAAATCACATCTGCTTTTAAATTATACACTGTGCCCGGCTACAATGAGCGCACTCAGTACCCCACATCCACGGGAAGCAGTAATAACTTAAACATTTGCCCATCATAACCTCCATGTATGTTCAAATAAGACGAACCACTAAAATTTTGCTACACGTGTACTTTTCTACCACCTCTACTGCACAGAAAGCTCATTCAAATTTAAGTCTCAGCAGCACTGGAATGTGTTTGTTTATAAGATTATTTTCCAGTTTGGGTGGAGAGCCAATTTATACACCTCCAATAATTTTAATAAATAAATACTGTATCCTTCCTATCACAGTGTTTATGGTAAGTCCATTATTATATATAGCAAGACTATTTTTTTTCAATATTGACCATGCCATATATGTGTATATGTGTGAATTGATACAGATACAGATACAGACATGGATGCAGATAGCTGCCGGTCATCAAGTGCTTACTATATGCCAGGCGGTGAGCTAATCACTTATGTCAATGGTTTAATAGATGTTTGTCAAACACCTCTGATGCGTCAGGCACTGGGTTGGGTAGACAGACATGGTCCTAGTCCTCAAGAAGCTTATAGTCTAGTAGATAGGGCAAACATTGAAGAAAAACAATATAGCAAGGCATCTAACCAGGAGGCCTGCCTTCATGATGAAACAGCATTTAAGCTGAGATCAGGATAATTCAACAGGTGAAAAGTGAAGGCAGAATGGTCCTATCAAAGGAAATGATCTGTGAGAATGGGAAGTGGTCCAAGGAAGTAAAGAACTCAAGCAGAAGAAGAGTGTTTCGTGGTGATGCTGGAGAATGGACAATAGCCAGGTATAAATGGGCTTTTTTAAGCAAATTAGGGAATCGGGTCTCTACCCTGAAGGCAATGGACAGCATCTAGGGGATCTAAGCAAGCTAGTGTCATCATCAGATTTGTATTTCCTAAGATTACTCTCGTCTCACTACAGAGCAAGGATTAGAGACAGAGAGACCAGTTCGAAGCCATTGCAGGAAGCCAGGCTGGAGGCAAGATGACCTGCACTAAGGTGCAGAAGTAGAAAGAAGCAAAGGCAATGCATTCAAGCATTTGGCGTGTAGCATTTGGCGTCAGTAGGACTTGGGGATAGATCGAACTGGGGGAGCAGGGAGAGGAGGCGAGATGTGTGGGAGAGAGGAATCTAGATCTCCTCAATTGTCTGATGGGTACAGTTGTGGTAGAGGGCCAAACCAGATTCTTCCACTCAGATCACAGGCAGTGTTTTCTTTAATGTTGTGTCTCAGTTATCTGAGTTCTCAATTTTGATGACAGATACTCCCCGGGGACCTACCATGAGGAAGACCCTTTCAATTAATGGACAAGAACAATCTTCATTTCACACATGGAAAAACATATTTTATAAAAAGGAATTATTCTATCCTTGGCCTCTTCTGAACCTTTTGTGAGGGCGTCAATAGAAATTAAGACCTAACTCCCAAATGAGCGTGTTTTCCTAACACTATATTTCATCATTAAAATTATCTTGTTTTCCTTCTCAGGCACTCTGGGTTCTAATGTTGCTTTGAATTATTACCAAGAACCATAAAAAAAAGTGACTTTGAGACTCCAATAAGCAGACTCTTAAAAAACATTTAATTGTTCAGTGATCATGCTCATGGCATCATAAAAGCTAAATCGATGAGAAGTCAGCAGAGCCTATTTCAAAAGCCAGCAAAAATCTATGCCTGTCAGCTTCTAAAATTTGAAAATTAGCCCTACAAGACCAGTAAGGGATTGGAGTGAAGTGAAAAACCCCACAAAGCACACTTGTTAATAGGATAAAGTTCCATTTCATCTGAGTATGGGTAGAATTCCTATAGATCAAATGCAGGAGTAGAGAAAAAACAGAGTGAAAGTGTGATAGCTGGCACATCAACAACTCCATCTTCTCTAAATATATACAAAATATACATTGCTAAGGCATGGCTTAAGAAGATCTCTACATCATTTTTTCAGGGAAGAGAAGGAGGTTTTGTGGTTTCCCCGAGGGAGGCAGATTTGTTGATCTCCCATCCCATATACACATGGGCATAGACAATGCCCATGATGATGGCTATTGTCAATTCTAGTGATGGCGTTATAAGAATCAACTTGTTTGTGAGAACTCCCCAGAGAAGAGTTGTAATCCCTGCCTATGTGACAGGGAGAAGATACAGGTGGAGTGAGGGCATCTGTGAATGTGCTTTCTTATTCGACAAACAATTCCCCCAAATAGTGTAATGCTGATTCTTCAATTACTTACTGAATGAAAATAAGAAAGAATTAAAATTTAGGACAACGTCATCCAAAGGGCACACACACAGGAAAAAGAAGTCAAGCCAAGTAATTGAAATATTCTAAGAAGACTATATATATAGTCTTAGAAACTGACTAAACAGGCAAAGATGAATATTATTCATAGCTGACCATGTAGAAGAATATAGAATTAGCAGGAGGAACTATCCAGCCGAAATGTACACAGATACAGATGGCTCTGTGCTCTGATTGCCCTGAAATCCTGCAGAATTAAACTTGCTCTTGTTTTATTACTTTTTAACAAAAGTGTTTAACTTTTTGTTCTTACACTAGTATTTTACAAATGTGAAAATGCATTAATATTCTTGGAACCATCTCACAGAAATTGCCCTTGGTGGGTGTTATGTGTATAGAGAAGAACAGGCGTCAGATAAGCAGTGTCAAAAGAACAGAGATCACCATCCTAATCAACAGGGATGGGAGATCAACAAATCTGCCTCCCTCAGGGAAACCACAAAACCTCTTTCTCTTCCCTGGAAATACGATGTAGAGATCTTCTTTCTCAGGACAAGTCCTTTAAGTCACAACCCCCCATAAGCCAAGTTCCAAAATGTTATTAACATTGATGAGTGAATTCACCAAGGGCTCAATATAACTTTAGTGCTAACAGGAAAGTTCCTAACATCATCTACTTCAAGAAGAGGAAGAGGGGGATGGAGAGGGAAAGAGAAAGAAAGGGAGGGAAAGAAGAAGAAAGGAAGGGAAGGAGGAAAGGAGGGAGAAAAAAGGAAGGAAGGTAGAAATTTTACATTTAGGAACTAGAAATGGTACCTCCCTCATCTCTAGGCTGCCTGTGGAATGCAGGTCGGTGTGAATGAATAAATTATTTCTCTTTCCCACACTGATGAAGCAGTTCTGCTCTCACATGGGTCACTTCCTTGCACTGCCCTGGGCATCAGAGGACGCCACCAGGTAAAGGACAGGTGAATCACAAAATCTGCAAGTTGGAAAGACAAGTCTAAATTTCCACCTGAAGAATTGTATCCCCGAGATGGTCATCCAATGTCTGCATCAACTTTTTGTGACAGAGAAGTAGTCACTTTGACTATTAACTTTGTACAACTCTAATAGTTAAAAAGTTCTTTCTTGATGTTCGGCTAAAATCGGTTTCTCTGTATTGTCTCTCCTGCAAGCTCTAGTTCCTCTCTGTAGCAATATAAAAATTTTGTTCTTCTTCTACCTCATCCCTTCACACACTGGAAAATTGTTGTGTCCCCACAAGTGTTCTCTTTTTTGAGGAAAATGCCAGTTCCTTCAGCCTTCTATCATAAGACATGGGTTCAAGAATCCAGTCACATTGCTCTAGATACCCTCCGGCACTAGTGAGTGGTTAAGAATATGGCTTCTGGAATCAACTGACTTCTGATTTTGAATCCTGATTCTGCCATTTCTTAGCTGTATGAATGGGGAAATTGAGTCAACCTTTCTGTGTCTCATTTTTTTCACTGACAAAGCAGAGTACTACCTTATCATATTGCTGTGAATATGCTGTATAATAGTGTATATAAAGCACATAAGTGCTCAAGAGTTTTAACTCTTATCTTTATTCCAGAGCACAGTGAGACTACACCTTCCTTCTTTAGAAATTATGATTCTACTAACATAGCCAAAAATTTGTGTTTCTTACCAGCCAATTATTTACCTTTCATTCAACAACTACTTGTCATGTTCCTACTGTGAACATTCGGAGGGAAGGGTGATTTAGAGGAAAAGATGCTATATTAGTTTCATCAGGATAGACCTCTTTGAGAAGGTGATATCTGAGCAAAGACTTGAAGTAAGGGAGTTAACTTTGGGTAGATATATCAGGAAAAAGAGTGTTCTAGCAGAATCTGCGGTGCACAGATTCTAAGGTGGGACGTACATGGCATGTTCTAGAACAAAAGGAGGTCATGTGGCTGGAACACAATAAGTAAGGGGAGGCAGTAAGAGAGGACATCCTAGGGGCAGATCAGTTAGACTCCTTGGGTGGCAGGGGAGAGCTTTACTTTGAGGGAAATCAAGAGCCCCTGCAAGATTGGGAACAGAGTCAATGATGTGTTGTATTTTGAATAGATCATTCTGGATTCTGATTCTAGAAAAGACTTAGATTCCCTCCCCTCAGGCAGAGGAGAAATCATGTTAGATTATTGCCATGTTGGGAGAGAAAGGGGAGGGCGACTCAGACCAGGGTGGCAGCAGTGGAGGAGATGAAAAGTGAGTAGACTCTGGGTCTACCTTAACGGTAGAGTCAAGAGGATTTTCTGATGGATGAGTTGTGAGGAGTGAGAGAAAGAGAGGAGTCAGTACTGCCAAGTTCTCAGCCTGATCACTCAGAAGGGTGGAGCTGCTACCAATGAGCTGAGGAAGGCTGCAGGTGAGGCAAGCTTAGAGACAAAAAGTGAGAATGCATCTTGGAGCATGAGCTGTTAGCTGTTAACTAAACCGAAGAATGGAAGTGTAGAGCAGGATGTTGAGTGTGGATACCTCGAGCTTGGGAGAAAGTCTTGGCAGCAGATGTACGTGTGGGCACATCTCGGGGGCAGGATGAGATGAGGCAGGAGTGAGTGGGGACTGGGTGAAGAGTGAATCCAATGGCTGAGTCCTGGGATACTCGAATATTCGGAGATTGAGGGAGGAAAGAGGGAACCGCAAAAGGAGCCCGAGAGGGAGCAAGGTAAGGCAGTGTGCTGGTCCAAAAGCCAGGGGAACAGAATGCCTCAAGTGGGAGACAGCAACCAACTGTACCAAAGACTGCCGACAGGCAAGTAGACTGAGGACTAGGAATCAGATGTAATCACCTGGCGATCAGTGATTACACAGGCAGCAGAAGTTCAGAGGATGGGCTGGGAACATGAATTAGGGGATAATTCTGTTGCTGGAAGAAATAGGTTGGTGGGATTGCTGAGAGGTGGATAGACGTGGTCATGGGAAGTAGGAGGCACGAGCATCAGCCAAGAAAGAGGACAAGGGAGAAGATACTGAGAGTTAGAGGAGAGAGGAGAATGTGTGAAAGAGTAACTCAGCAAGGTAACACATGGAAAAACCCCAGTGCACCCAGCAGCCTTTATATGGTTCTCTGACTGGCAGCACTAAGGGCCTATTTGGTCATGAATTTGAAGTGAGGACCTCCAGTGCAGTCGTATTTTTTTCCAGCCACCTTCAGCTGCACAAGTGCAAGTTTAGGGTAATAGGGGTTGGATTTCACCTGGATTGTGGATTTGTTGAGTGAGTTAGATAAAGGGAAGGAGGGTCAAGCAAACCATGTGTCATCACAATTGACTTGGATTGAACATGTAGTCCGTTCTGGTTTTTCTCCCACAAACTGCTATTAAGCCAGATCCTCTCTCCATTATATTTGTGTGATAGGTTCTTTTGAATCTAAGGCCATTCTGTTCATTCTGTTATACCATCACCCATCCCCACTGCTCTCTTTCCAGCTTTGGATCAGTGAATGTCTCTCTCCAGCCGCCACCAGAAATATTAAACAGGACAAAGCCAAGGGCAGAGTCTATTGCTTCCTCTCTAAAAACTTCTTGTCAGGTTCACATTAATCCATTTGTCAACATAATAGGTAAATATATTTAACCAACTTTAAATTCAGATGTCCTACCACCATCAAGTTCAACGTCTCCATCTCTTTTGCAATGACATCAGAGTTTATTAAAAGCCTTGCTAAAAGCAGAACACTATATGTACAGCATTTTCCTATCTTTTCAATCTAATTCAAAACAATTTCAAGTCATGGGGATGGCGACAGAAGAGGGCTTTGGAGCCAGCCCGGAGCCAGGGCTGTCATGTCCCCTCCTCTTTCTTTATTGTTTGCAACAATAAAGGTCATTCGTACCCTTAAAAAAAAAAAAAATTAAGTCATGAAGTTAGTTTGGCATGACTTGTTAGCAAACCCATATTGTTATTAGCAATTAATGTTTTGGGGTTTTTTCTTTTCTTTAAGATTTTATTTTTAAGCAATCTCTACATCCAACGTGGGGCTCAAACAACCCTGAGATAAAGAGTTGCATGTTCTACCAACTGAGCCAACCAGGTGCCCCTGTCTTGGAGTTTTTCTCTAAGTGTTTTAAATCAAGATAACATTCTTCTGGACAGGCCAGCCATATTCACTTAAAGTGGAAGACAGAGGAATTGTGATGGCTAATGGCCAAAATACCTTCACTAGAGCCAACCAAACACCTCTTACCTCCATGCTGGTTTTAATTTTAATCAAGACTAAAGTTACCCAAATGGTAGGCGTCTTGGTATTAGGATGCTGAGGCACACACTGCTAGTTGTTTACCCAATTCTCGCCACCTTCTTATTTACTGGACTCCCAATTCTGTCCTGGGCAGCAATGTACTAAGACAAAAAAAAAAAAGGGAAGTGAGGAGGAATGGAGGGAGGGTGGGAGGAAAGGAAGGAGGGAGGGAAGGAGGGAGGGAGGAAGGAAGGAAGGAAGATAAAGTAAGAAAAAAGGCTATATTTCCTGCCCTTTTTGCTGCCAATGTCCATGTTACCATCCAGGACAGTGAGACAAAAAGAGATTTTAAATTCCTGATACTTCCATAGGGAAAACACATTTCTCTTCATCAGTTCCTTCTTCTGCCATGGAAATGGATGTGATGTTGGAGGCCCTGAGATGGCAAATCTGAGAGTGAAAGCTCCCTGTCAAGGATGGTGAAGAGGATAGCTAGAGGCGCCTACGCCATGACAGGGAGCCGCTGTTCCAGCCCCCAACCGCCTCCCTCCAGACTTCTGGTTAAGTGGAGACTACAAACCCCCTTTGGGCTAAGTCACTAATGCAGAGTTCCTGTTCCACGCAGCAGAACTTATACATATATACGTGGAGAGAAGCTGGAAAGCTGCCAATCACCAAGGCAGCCCTGGAAACTGGCTGCTCTCTCCATCTCTCCCCCTCCCCTGGTTGCTGCATGGTCTGTTTCTCATGGTGTATTTTTCATTTTTTCCCTGAACATTTCTTTATTTTTCTTTCTGTAACTACTTGCTTTTTTTAATCTCATTGCCCTATCTGTTCTCTAAGCCAAACCTTTTACTTACTAGTAATTTTTGCTCTTTTAACTTTAGTTTACTCACAACCCACCATGGCTTTTCCAGAATATCTTTACATCATTTTCAACTCTCAGTTCCCATGCTAATTATCCCGTTCTTTATTATTCTAATTTATGGAGAGAAGGAGTATATTTCCATTTTGTTTAAGCTCCAAGCCAACCTATTGATTAGCCACCCCTGGGGCTGGTGTCTACCTCCAAGCCAGGCAACTGTGTTTTAGGGGATGGATGGGTTTAGCAATATGGTAGGAAAATTGGCCCTCCAAAGCCCTTCTTGGTGGGGACCATAGGCAGGAGTGGCATGGCAAGCATCAGGATGAACCTCAGGTCTGGTAAGTTGCAGCAACAGAAATCATAGCCACCCTTGCAGACCAAAGCCAATTAAAGTCTCATTTTAAATTATTCACACTTTAGAAAATATAACCTAATAAACAATGGCTGGGAAATTCCAGGGCTCTAGCCCTAATCCCAGTTTTTCTATTAACACACTATAGGAAAGTTTGAAGACCTCCTTGTGCCTTATTTTCTTCATCTGTAAAAATAGGCAACTCATATCTATTACCTTTTGAGGTTACAGAAAGGAACAATAAAATTGATTTGCAAAGTGTTTTATTGTCATAAAGCGCTATGTTGAAAATGGCCTGTATTTAAATAGCCTGATTTGTTGCAGTAGGTAATAGAAAGAGCTGTTTAAAGAATATATTTTAAATAAATACATGTTTAATTTGTTTTCTTTTCCGTTGTTACTTTTGTGAAAGTCATTAAAATCAAGGAAGAATGGTATGAGATGCTAATCCAAGTCTTTAATCACACTAAACTTTTCTTCACCCAATAGATAAAATTCTAAGCTATATCCTTAATTTGCTCTTTCAGAATTCATTCAGCAAACGTGTCATCATGGCTCCGTCCTGGGCTTTATTTTTAAATGGGTAGAATCAGAATCGATGGGTAGAGCCAGCACTGACTTTCAAGAGTCAACTATGCTGATCTCCTCCCTGCTCCATTTCCAGTGATGTCGTGTTGGTACCCTGAAATTGGCCATGGTAGGAGTACTTACACCACAGAAATTAGCAAATCCTATAAATGAGACCTTTCATTTTCTTTTTCCAGAAAGCTGGCTGTTAAACATTTGCCAGCCCATCACTGGAATGGATGTACCTAGAACAGAAATACACAGATACAAACATACATCATCGTCACCAACAAGGACAACAGCAAAAATAGGCCTAAAATCATCAGAGAGAGAATTTTTAAAAGGCTATATTGTCTCTTTTTCTAAAAACTTTTTCATGGGGCTCTGTAGGAATATACTTTAAATATTTGCTGTCGGTGGTTCCAGACATTTTCTTAGCCGAAAGCAGTAACTCTCAAACACAAGCGTGCCATCAGAATCACCCAGAAGGCTTATTAAAACAAACTGGGGGAGGGGGGTGCCTGGGGGGCTCAGGCAGTTAAGCATCTGCCTTTGGCTCAGGTCATGATCCCGGGGTCCTGGGATCAAGCCCCACATCGGGCTCCCTGCTCAGCTGGGAGTCTGCTTCTCCCTCTCACTCTGCTGCTCCCCCTGCTTTTGTTCCCTCTCTCTCTCAAATAAATAAATAAAAATCTTTTTAAAAAAACAAATTGGGGAGATCCAACCCCCAAGCTTCTGATTCAATAGGTTTGGAATGGACCTTATAATTTACATTTTTAGCAAGTTTTCCTAGGTGACGATGATGCTATTTAAGGACAAATGGAATAACACAAACCAAAGCAAAGAATAAACAGGCAGATTAGAGGATGGCACTGATAAATGTGGATTGGACTAGTGCAAATTTAGTGACACAAACAGAATTTTGATGAGTCTAATATGCTTGAAAACTATACAGAAGGCCAGTTTAGGATGCTGGCAACTCCAGATTTCTTTGTTTCTAGGTTTCCTCACAGTAATTGAGGTTACTAGGACCGCCACAAGTGTTTGTTCTTTTTTCTTTTTTTAAAAAGATTTTTAAAATTTATTTATTTATTTTTCAGACACAGAGAGTGAGAACACAAGCAGGGGGAGTGGCAGGCAGAGGGAGAAGCAGGCTCCCCAATGAGCAGGGAACCCGATGTGGGGCTCGATCCCAGGACCCTGGAATCATGACCTGAGCCAAAGACAGATGCTTAACTGACTGAGCCACCCAGGCATCCCTACTAGTGTTTGTTCTTAACAGATCTAAAATGTTGTAAATTTGGAGACAGGGGTTTTTTTTTTTTGCTCTCACCAAAAAAATCACTTTGCTTCACTGGGCCTCAGATTCCTTATTTGTCAAAAGTGACAATTTAATTCCATGTTCACATTTCTCTGTTAGCTTTAAAATGAGAAGACTTCATCGCACATTTCCTTAATTAATGAAGGTGTGTTGTAAAATGATAATAATAAGAAGAATTCACTGAGAAATAGGAAACCAGGACCTAAGACCCCAAAGACATCCACAAACAGGACTCCCAACAAAGCCTGCTTTCGGACACAAATGGAGTTTGGGAAGTGGCGGTCCTTCAGAATCCAGAGTAGCTTTTACAACCCAGCTACCCTGAAGTCGTCTCATCAGCGGGCATGTGGGGTGCCGGTTCCAGGGTCCTAATGTTACCATGACTGTCATTCCTCCTCTCTACCTCTATGTCTCTCTTCACTTCTTTTCCCACTGCCAAATGGACGTAACTCTCTCCCTCCGGCAGCTTCTGCATTTCTGTGCGATACATCCATTGTGTACCTCCTGGCTTTTGCCACGACTTGCTGCTTGCCCTTCTGTGAGCCTTGCCTTCAAAGCCTAATAAAGGATGAATTTAGATCTTCCTTGTTCATGGTTATACCCAAAATGCCTAGCATAGCTGTTGGCACATTGTGGATTCTCAATAAGTATTTTTTGAATGAATGAACACCTCATTTAGGCCAACTTATAGAGTGGCCCACTCCAGATATATCTATGTGTGTCACCAAGAAGGCAAGGCTACTTGGTTAAAACTCAATCAATTTAGTGTAAAAAATTTGAAGATCTGCTTTGCTCAGCCAGAGTTCTCAGAACATGAATATTCATCTATGGATATTTACCTGTGGAGCTCCCTTACCCTGTTTGGGTCCAGCAGCAGAGGAAAGAAACATTGGATTGGTTGAGGAGTATTGGGGAATGCAGAAGCGTTAATATAATTACCCTTGCCAACTGTCTAGGATCACCTAAAAGCTTCCATCAATTAGTCACTCTCTAGAACTCTGTGAATCAAGCCACAGGGTTATCCCACGGGAGGAGTGAAGGACCTGGGGTATTTTTGCACCTACTCCCACTAGTTGTTGATGGGACTAGGGGAGTGCGGATGGGGACATTAATTCTCTTTAATTCTCTCATATATCCTGCCTGCCCACACTGCCACAGAAAGTTTTCAGGCTGTCAGAATTCAGCCACAGTGTTACTACAATGGTAAGGTGGGGAGGTAACTGTCAGTGGCTGGGACAGACTTCCACCTTATGGTCATGCCTGAGATTTCACTGCCCTAAGAATATCAGAATTCCATCAGTAAGCATAACTTTATTTTGTTCCTTAATTTTCTTTTTTTTTAAGATTTTTTATTTATTTGACAGAGAGAGAGAGTGAGTGAGTGAGTGAGAGAGAGAGCACAAGCAGGGGGAGAGGGAGAAGCAGACTCTCCACTGAGCAGGGAGCCCGACGTGGGGCTCAATCCCAGGACCCTGGGATCAGGACCCAAGCCAAAGGCAGACGCTTAACCGACTGAGCCACCCAGGCGCCCCTGTTCCTTAATTTTCTGATCCTCTACACCCATGCCCAGCCACAGTTTTGGCCCTCACCATCCCCCTCCTCCAGAAATTTTAGTAACAGTTGACCTACCCCACTACAAAATCCAAATTAGAAAATAAAAATCATGACAGCAATTGCCATCCACTAATGCAACGTTCTCCTTACTTGTTCTCCACCCAAACCTCTCCCCCGCTCCACATACACCCTCACTCTGAGGTCGTTGAGAGAAAGACCTCGTTGTTACTCGTTCTTAAATCTCCACCATCTGGATTAGCATTGGGCAGGTAGTTAGCACTCAAAAGTTTCTTAAATGCATCAACTAAATTGAGAAGCCTAGTTTGGATGCATGGCATCACAAAAGCTAGCCTCAGAATCCTACACATGCTGTTCCAGCCATTTAGTTCCAAAACAGAATATGTTAGCTGCTTTGCCAAATTCAAGCATCAATTCTGATACCTGAGATCACTGCTACTTCTCAGACAAAGCCATGTGGCTTATTTTTTCAGGAACTATGGAACTACGGTACTGCACTTACCACTCTTAGCATAGAGAGAAAAAACACAAAATAAATACTAAATACTAATACTTTTATTTCCTGAACACCCAATGGTATGTGTTACTAGTGCCCTTGACAGAGGGGTAACACATCTATTACTAAGGGCACCAAGTACATTGTAGGGAATGGAGCTGGGTTTTGTCTCATCTATTATATTTACAGGTATCTGCTTCGGTTTTCTCTGGTTCTCTCATTAAATTGTATACCCCTGAAGAGCTTACCATTTGGGCGCCTGGGTGGCTCAGTTGGTTGGGCGGCTGCCTTCGGCTCAGGTCATGATCCTGGAGTCCCGGGATCGAGTCCCGCATCGGGCTCCCTGCTCAGCGGGGATTCTGCTTCTCCCGCTGACCCTCCCCCCTCTCATTCTCTCTTTCTCTCTCATTCTCTCTCTCAAATAAATAAATAAAATCTTAAAAAAAAAAAAAAGAAGAGCTTACCGTTTAACATGTAATGTATCTTCTGCTTCTTTCATAATCCTCCAAAGTACCTGGTAAAGGGCTTGGCATATGAAGGATTGTCAATAGACTGTGGCTGATGGATAAAATCTCCCTGTAAATAGGTGAAATAACCCTAAGCAAGCATTAATAGCTAGAATTTCTTCAGTCTTGAAAGTAGTCAGTGTCTAAAACCTGGAAAACAGGCTGCTCTGGCCACATCAGTACTCAGGAATGACTAAACATTTCATTGCTGCAACCAGTGTGTTTGTTTTTTTAAAGTCATCTCCAAAAGTAAGTAAGCATATAGTGACCTAAATCTTTCATTTTTATGACCCACTGGTACATAATAAACTGTAATCATAAGGTAGACTCAATGTTTAGTAGTAGTTGGCATAAGAGCATCCATTCCAAAGGTAGGCACTAAAAGACTCAAGTTGTGGAAAATATAACTGAATTCTCTGAAAGCCTATTAGTTAGCAGAAACGAGGTTTCAGTGGAGACTTTTCCACTCAAACTCCCGAAATATTCATCTTTGCTTTTCAGGCCTTCTCTGAGCAAAATCAAAAGCAAATGTGTAGAATAAAACAAAAATTAGGAACTCTAACTCTAGAAGGGTAATTCCTGCACTGTGATTTGACAGGGTCGGGAGCGAGGAGGAAGAATTCAATTTTCAGCAGCTCGGCTCTGTCCCTGAAGCCTGCCATGTGTTTCAGCTTGGCCTCGGTCTGTGGCCATCCCTGTTTACTGTGTGACAGACAGCTGTTCCCTCCCGGCTCGCCGCCATCATTCCCCCACCTCACACACCATCCCTGTATAAAATAAGGCACTTGCCGAAACTGTGGCCCCACGTGAGCCCTAGTCTTTGGCTGGAAGGCTCCATATCAGACGAGGACTGATCAATCAAAGGGACAGATAAAAAAGCAGGCAGAAAAGAAAATGCTCTGATACACAAGACTACCAAGACACAAAGCTTCCAAAACGCCACCAAAAATCTTCTTGTACTTTTTATCATATTTGGTTCTATTCTCAGCTGTGAAAGCTTTCCCTAACCTGCTGGTCTCTTTTTGAAATAGAGACACCAGGAGGGGGAAGCTCAGTGCAGATCATGATTGAGAGTTCCCTGCATGGACACTCAAATCCCACTATTGCGTCTAGCAGGACCCGCCATTTGTAAATGTCCTGTCCTCATTATCAGGCTCAAGAGTCTCACCACCACATTTTGATTTAACATTTTAAAAGCTCTTTACAAAAATAATTCGAGGTGACCTGAAAGAAGGCATTTAAACACGTGTGTTGGTGCATGCGTGTTCCTTATTGGCATATGTGTGTATATATATTTACACAAATGTATGCCATTAGAATAAAGAAAAAAGTAATGCAATAAAAAATAAAAGGAAACACCATGTCTTCTTTCAATTTTATAGGTATAGATTTTTTTTTTAATACAGTTTCCTTTCATTTTCTTTTAGATTTCCTGTTTCTGGAAGACAGCGATTTGAATGAAGTAGAGGATTATGGAGCCCAAAATACAAAAATTCACTTTTTTCCTTAAAATGGCTTATTTTATCATTCTGAATGATGAAGAGCATGGTTGGCCAACTGTTAGAGAGACTGTAGAGGGTACGCCTGCCGCAGCTGGGAGGTTAGACCCATGATCTCTCCTGTTCCTCCCAAATTAGCAATTTTATGATCTTCATGTGCTGGACAAATGGCTTTTAAAACATTTTTCCAAGAAAATTGTCAAACTCAAAAGTAGCTGATTCATACAGATAATTGCCAATACTTTTGGTATCTTTTCTGTTCAAGCAGGAAAAGAAGAGTAGAGTAAGGAGGAACAATTCCATGGGCTTCCATTCCATTGAAAGTAGAGACATCCGTTCAGGCAGTGACTGAGTCTGCATCAGCTTCACATCTGCAATACTGCCATTACATGGTTGAGTTGTAGTTTCTATTGTGGCTCCCATTTTCAGACTTTGTGATTCACATCTAACTTGACAGACATTACCAACTTCAACCAGGGAAGAAATATTCCTACGAAAGACTATGAAATTTATTTTATCACTTTGCTTTTGAGATGAGAAAAAACAAGCAGGAGATGATTTAAATTTCAAGAAATCTCTTTACCATGTCTAGTTGCATTAATGTGCTATGGACATGGGTCATATTTTTAATTAAGAAGGGAATACATAAATACAGCAACAGCCTCCCAAGGGAAGAGTGGAACAAATCCTACTACACTGACCCCCATCCCAAAACATTTTTATGCTGGTGAGTCCTGATGAAAATAAAAATCTGGGGCAACTTTGAAGAGTGAAAGAAGTTGTTTGTTTGCTTGTTTGTTTGTTTGTTTGTTTAATGCAACTTAACCTCTAGAAAAGTGGAATGGAGGAGAGTAAAACTGTTGCTAACACCTAGCCCCAAACCTGGCAAAGCAAGTTTGAAGGATAATTGTATGGACTGTTTATGACCATCTTGAATTATTTTTAGCACCAGCTGGTAGGATCAGCTTCCTCTCCCGATAATGATGCTCCTTAGTACCTACTCACGGCACAGAACTTGGGCAATTATCCCGTTGAAAATAATCACCATTGAGTATTTCCACCACTTTCAACACTTTAAAATACATTTTCTGGCATCTTGAAGAGTAAGTACCTAAAGTACCAGAGAGTTAAATCATTGATATCATTTCTGCCATTACACAAGTTAGGAATAGGAAGCTCAGAAAGATTACTTACCTTGCCCAAGCTACACTGCTAGTATGATGACACTACAGAATCTGAAATTCCGTTTGACTAATTAAAGCCCCTGCTCTTCCCACTATCCCAGACTGCTTTTCGATCACTTCTCCCTGCTGAGGGGAGAACTCGGTAGAAAAAGTTGTTTTGTGATTGAAAGTAGTGAGTTTCTAGTCCATTGGAGTGCATTGGTCTTAAAGCAAGTAGTGGAGACTCCTTTTTCTACTTCAAAACAATAACTAAAACATTAAAAAAAAATTCTAAACATCAGAAATTAGTGTATGAAAACAGTTGTTCATTTAGGCACAAATTAGTGCTTAATTTTAGCAACACATTTTAGATAGTAGCCCTTAAAGTAAGAATTTTCCTGGTAAAACTTCATTTGTTTTGTTCAGTAATGAGATGAATCAAATACATTAGAAACTGAAAGATCACCAAATCGCAAATGGGATTTGAGTTGACAACAACAGTGAGTAGCATCGTTTTGATTCCTTGGACAAAATAGAAAAGAGCACTCACGCAAAGAACCAGGATTATGTAGGAGCTAATCTTGGCTTTTCACTGACTACCATAGCCAAATGTCCTAAGCTCAGTAAATGTAAAGTTCTTGTTCTACAAAATGCACTAAATAACACCTAGCTCCACTAAGCTATAAACTTCTATGATATATTCAACTCACCCACTCACTGTATGAAAGTTTCAATTAGAGACCACCCTTGAATAGTATTTTTAAAGATGGAGAAGAAGAATTATTTGAAGAATTCATCACTGACACTTTGATTGTATTCACATATTCAAACATATTCCAATAACACTGTTGTCTAACATATCAATGAACATTCTATCCCATGCTTTAGTCTATCAAGACTACATATAATATAAAGTAGAATGGAAGCCCCTTCAAGGTTAATGAGCTGACTGTAATGGCCATCTTTGGATCCCTTACCCCCTGTTGCCTCTCTTTGCATTTTCCACATACCCACTAGTTAAAATATATTGGTTGTACTGGTTACCAATACATGTAAAATATATTGGTTTTGTGATTAAAGGATATTCCATAATACCTAGTTTATACTCTTCAAAAATACCAAGGTCACAAAAAGTTTGAGGAAACTATTGCACATTATAGGAGAGTGAGGGGACTTGACAATTAAATGCAATGTATGCTCTCGAATTGGATCCTAGACTAGGGAGAAAGTAGCTCTAAAGGATAATATTGAAATAATTGATAAAATTTGAGCATGAACTAGAGATTAGATAATAGTATAAAATCAATAACAAATTTCCTGAGTTCATGATTGCACATAAATTATGTAAGAGAATTCCTTGTGCTTAGCAAATACACACTGAGTTATTTAAGGGTAAAAGGGTATGATACCTCTAACACACTCAAATGGTTCAGAGAATTTTATAAAAACAAATAGTACCAAGGGGCACTTCGGTGGCTCAGTTGGTTGAGCGTCCGACTCTTGATTTTGGCTCATATCATGATCTCAGTGTCTTGGGATCAAACCCACGTCAGCCTCCCCACTCAGCAGGGAGTCTGCCTGAGGATGCTCTCTTTCTCTCTCTCTCTTTCCCTCTGCCCTCCCTTGTTCTCTCTCCCTCTAAAATAAATAGATAAGTCTTTAAAAAAAATAGGACCAAATCTAAACTATTGTTAAATCCGAGCAATAGGTATATGAGAGTTCCTTGTCCTATTCTTGTAGCTTTTTTGTAAGTTTGAAATTATTTTAAAACAAAGTTACAAAAAATTGGCTCAGAACAAACATTTTACAAAATATGTTATTAACTACCTCACGGGTAAAGACCTATTGTTTTGTATATTCAACCAATGCATCATCCAACACATATCCTATCTTCTGTGAATAATATCCTTCAGTGTCTTAGATCTGCTTCTTCTCTTCATTCCCTTTAGCCCTGACTCCGAGCGCTTTTTCCGCTATTCAACCCATATGATAGCTACCATGTCCCTGTTCCCATGGCTATAACTGATTGGACCATGGGTAAGCATTTGACCCAAGATGGGCCAATCTAAGAATGTGTCTGTGAGTTTTGTTGCAGTCGTTAATGTGGTTGTCTCAGTTTGGATCCTCCCAAAAGAAAAAAAAAAAGATTCTGAAAGAATAATTTGGGTACAAATAGTTTATTTGTGAGATGATCCCAGGAAGTGTGGTAAGAAAGTGAAAAAATGAGATGAGGAAAAGAAGAAAGCAATAACAAAAGATGTTGAGTCCTGCTGGGGACATCTCAGAGGCCCATAGTACAAAACTCAGAATTATCTCTCGGCAGAATGAAGAGAGTGGGTTGTTTATGCACCTACTCCCATCCCTCTCTGGCTGAAGCGAACTCCTGAGCATACTAACCACCTGGCATTTTGGCCTGCCCTCTCTGCCATCCCAACCCATTCCTCCAGCCAGTGTCCTCAGATAGAAAAATGCAGGTACTCAAGGTAGGAAGTCTGGGACAGAGAGGGAAGTAACTCTTCAGCCAGAGGTGACCTCACAGATGGGCCGGGGGCATGACCAGGACAGCAACAGTGTCTAGTAGAGTGGTTATTGGTGGAAATTTAAAAAGTTATCAGTGAGCTGTGCTTCCGGCCACGTGGAAGAGTCTGGTCTAGAGCAAAAGAGCAGGAAGCAGAATTGCAGGGAAAGAGGAGAGAGAGTTTCAGCAATGGACACAATAGCTCCAGCCGCTCTTGAGGCCCAGGCCCTGGTTTGTCCGTTCAACCTTTTCTAGGATTCAGTGAGCAATTAAAATCACCTTTATCGCTCAACACAGTTGAATTGAACATGAGTTCTGTCATGTTGTTGTTTTTTTGTTTTATTCTATTTTGTTTTATTATGTTATGTTAATCACCATACATTACATCATTAGTTTTTGATGTAGTGTTCCATGATTCATTGTTTGCATATAACACCCAGTGCTCCATTCAGTACGTGCCCTCTTTAATACCCATCACCAGGCTAACCCATCCCCCCAGCCCCTTCCCCTCTAGAACTCTCAGTTTGTTTCTCAGAGTCCTTAGTCTCTCATGGTTCGTTTCCCCCTCCAATTCCACCCCCCTTCATTTTTCCCTTCCTACTATCTTTTTTTTTTTTTAACATATAATGTATTATTTGTTTCAGAGGTACAGGTCTGTGATTCGTCAGTCTTACACAATTCACAGTGCTCACCATAGCACATACTCTCCCCAATGTCCATCACCCAGCCACCCCATCCCTCCCACCCCCCACCACCCCAGCAACCGTCAGTTTGTTTCCTAAGGTTAATAAGAGTCTCTTATGCTTTGTCTCCCTTTCTGGTTTCATCTTGTTTCATTTTTACCTCCTTTCCCCTATGATCCTCTGTCTTGTTTCTCAAATTCTTCATATCAGTGAGATCATATGATACTTGTCTTTCTCTGATTGACTTATTTCACTTAGTTTAATACCCTCTAGTTCCATCCACGTCATTGCAAATGGCAAGATTTCGGGGTTTTTTGATGGCTGCATAATATTCCATATTATACACACACACACACCCCACATCTTCTTTATCCATTCATCTGTCGATGGACATCTTGGCTCTTCCCATAGTTTGGCTATTGTGGACATTGCTGCTATAAACATTGGGGTGCACGTACCCCTTTGGATCACTACATTTGTATCTTTGGGGTAAATACCCAGTAGTGCAATTGTTGGGTTGTAGGGTAGCTCTATTTTCAACTTTTTGAGGAACCTTCATACTGTTTTCCAGAGTGGCTCCACCAGCCTGCATTCCCACCAACAGTGTAGGAGGGTTCCCCTTTCTCCACATCCTCACCAACATCTGTCATTTCTTAACTTGTTAATTTCAGCCATTCTGACTGGTGTGTCATGTTGTTCTTTGAATATGGTGAATGATAAACATGAATGCCTGCCTCTTACTTTATAGACAACTAATGCCAATATGATTTTCCTTTCTCTTCCTTATTTGGTGCAAGACACTTAGATGTCTCTTTTGAAAAGCAAAAGAAATCTCACTATTAAACTTACTAAGATATTATCAACTACATCCCTATGATGAGATACAATACTTTCACCCTAAAACCCTACCATATAAATGTAACCAAAGTAGAGTAAAAACCATGAAAACTTTAGCTGGGACCTCTGTATTTCCTTTTAATTTAGGGCCATTTTTAAATTTCCTCAAGTATTTTCTTTCTTGATCCACTGTTGTATATATCTTTGTACAACCAAAAACTCATCAGACTTCATAAAACATTCTCCATCTATCTTGAGGATAATCTTGTGAAAAAAATATTCCATGATTTCTTTTTTTTTTTTTTAAGATTTTATTTATTTGACAGAGAGAGTGAGAAAGCACAAGCAGGGGGAAGCAGTAGAAGGAGAGGGAGAAGCAGGCTTCCCGCCAAGCAAGGAGCCCGATGCGGGGCTCGATCCCAGGACCCTGGGATCATGACCTGAGCCGAAGGCAGACGCTTAACCGACTGAGCCACCCAGGCACCCCAAAATATTCCATGATTTCTATCTCTAGAATGGATTTACATTTTTTGGGGAAAAAAATCTGTTTCCTAGGTATAAATTGCACATTAACTGAAAAAATGTCTGGTGGTAAAAAAAAAAAAATTCTAAAAGAAGGTGAAATACAATTTAGCTTGGAAAAACAACTCAAATAATTTATTTTGTGAGGCAGGAAACAAAAACATATTTATTTCCTGATCCTGAGAACACAGCAGTGTTTTGAGACCTAAGGAAGATGGATGATTTTAATGTGCAGCTAAGTTGAAAAAAAAAAAATGAAAAAGAAAAAGTATTAAGATATATGCCACACACTACACGCCCACATACACACACACATACTGTAAAGACAACCCCTTAAAAAACATTCCTCAGAACACATTTCTCATGAGATTCTGGAATTTATATTGTAAAAGCATATATGGAGTATGTGCAAGTTAAGACACAGACAAGTCAATGGCACAACAAAGCAGATCATGAGATGACCAACATCACCAGTTTTTCCAGACCCATCCTGGCTGCTTAACTATGAAGAGTCCATTGTTCAGGCTGTTCTCAGCCTTCCTAGAGTAATATTTCATATCATTACATGGATGTATATAAGATACACCCTAAAGTAATGCTTATAGATATGAACAGCTCAAACAAGGAGCTCTTTTTTGTGAGAGTTTCACAAACCAGTCATCCTCTTTCTTTCTTAATTTTTATCTTATCTGTCTTATTATGGCTGTGTTTATACAAACAGGAAATTGAGAGTTGGTTGAATTTTGAAAATCTGAAATTGTCTAGGTTGCCCATATCAAAGCAATTATCTGAGTAATTTTTTTAAAAGGCAACTCAAAAGCAGGACATTCTCCTGAATTATCTGGATAGCTCTCAAATTTGTAATTCATTCTGTCAGCATGATTTTTATTTCTTTTTTTTATTTTCAATCCCCTGGTGCAGGACACCAAGATGTCTCTTTTGGAAAATAGGATAGCACTGAGTTAAACATGCGAGTTCTGGAATCACAATTAGTTACTTAAACTCTATATGCCCCAGTTTCCATATCTATAACACTGAGGTATTAATAGTAACTGATTCATAAAGCTGTATTAAGGATAAAGTGAGGTAAGTCCAGTAAAGCACTTAGAAAGTAGTTGAAAGCAGAGTCTCAAAGAGATATTCACATACCATTGTCTTAGTAGCCTTATTCCCAATAGCGAAAAGGTGGACGTAATTTAAGTGTCCATCAATGGAAGAATGGATAAGTAAAGTGTGTGTGTATATATATATATATATAGTAAAATATCATTCAGTCTTAAAAAGGAAGGAAATTCTTTTTTATTTTTTTAAGAGAGAGAGCTCGAGCGTGTGCCACAGAGGGGGGGAGGGGCAAAGGGAGAAGAGGAGAGAGAATCTTAAGCAGGCTCCTCCATGCCCAGCGCAGAGTCCTACGCGGGGCTCCATCTCACAACCCTGAGATCATGACCTGAGCTGAAATCAAGAATCGGACGCTCAACCCACTGAGCCACCCAGGCACCCCAAAAAGGAAGGAAATTCTGACACATGCTAAAACACAGATGAACCTTGAGGACGTTCTGCTGAGTGAAATAAGCCAGTCACAAAAAGATAAATACCGTCTGACTTCACTTACATGAGGTATCAAGGGTAGTCAAAGTCATAGAAACAAAGTAGAACGGTGGTTGCCAAGGACTGGGGGGAGGGAGTAATGGGGAGTTGTTGTTTAATGGGTGTAGTTTCAGTTTTGCAAGCTGAAAAATTCTGGAGCTCAATTGCACAACAATGGGCATCTACTAAACACTATTGAACTGTACACCTCAAAGTGTCTAAGATGGTAAATTTTGTTATGTGTATTTTACCACAATAAAAAAAATGAAAAAAATGGAAAAGGAATTTTTCTTAACAGAAGACTATTTTACCTTAAAAAAAGAACACTTAGAAAGTACATGGCATAGAGAGCTTCAATTACATTTTCTCTTTTCTTTTAAAATTTTCTGATTCAAGATGAGGCTCTTTTACATATTCTGTAATCTTGTATAAAAATTTAATAAACATTGGAGCAATTCTCTGGGTTCAAATGGAAACAAGCAATTGACATTTTGTAGGGTTGTTCAGGGGGCCCTGGGTGGGGATAAGCTGTGCGAGGAAGGAAGTGCCTGGAATCAGATATCCAAGCAGGGATCAGAAGCACAAGTGGTGCACTCTCTGTGGGGTAGCCCTAAAAAAACTGGCAGCCAACCAGTTAGCTGTTTATGTAAATGAAGGAGAACTACTACATACAGATTCTGGATCCTGTTCCAGCAGTGGGTCACTATAAACTCTCTCCAGGCCATAAAAGGAGACCAAGAGGTGGGCAATTCAAGCACAAGAAGAATCAATAATACCCCTCCGACCCAGGGCATTCAAAGCTCGGGTCAACTGCTCTGACAGTGGGGGTTACTACAGGGAGCCGCAGAGATGCTGAGTGATAGACTATGACTCAAAGTCGAAAGGACACGATAAAGTAACCCAATCACTGGGGAAGGGGTTATAAATTCCAACACCTCAGAGTAAACTCAACAAGAAATGTGCAGTGCCGACATTAAAAAAAAAAATACAAAATTTCACTGGGGAATATAAAAGTGGTCTTAAAAACCCTGATAACAAGAAGTCATGTTGTAAAATTTCAAATCTCCTACATATCATTTATAAATTTAATGTAATTCCACTTAAAATTCCAATTCCAAAATTCTATAACAAAAGAATAAAGAGTGGGATTAAAACTTTTAAGCAAAAAGGATTAGACAATGTAGTTCTGCTATGATACTAGACACAAAGGTCAACGAACCAGATTCGAAATTCTGTGATGCATCCAAGAATACATAGGGACTGAGAATTAGTGAAGCACTTTGGTGATCAATAGAGAAAGAGTAGATTTTTAATAATGGTTGCTCTAAAAATTTGTTAACTCTGGAAAAATACAGTTAGATTCCTAATGTAATGCCAAATATTAACATATTTGCATATTTCAATATAGTTTGTATCATATATCAGAAAAACATAATCCATGTATCACATAATTTTTTTTTTAAAGATTTTATTTATTTATTTGAGAGAGAGAGAGAGAATGAGAGACAGAGAGCATGAGAGGGAGGAGGGTCAGAGGGAGAAGCAGACTCCCTGCCGAGCAGGGAGCCCGATGCGGGACTCGATCCCAGGACTCCAGGATCATGACCTGAGCCGAAGGCAGTCGCTTAACCAACTGAGCCACCCAGGCGCCCCATGTATCAAATAATTTTAAAAAAAGATTAAAAAAGAACTCAAATGACCAATATAACTTTGAAAAAGTGATTGAACTCATTACAATTTAGAACATGCCAGTTAAGGGCGCCTGGGTGGCTCAGTCATTAAGCATCTGCCTTCGGCTCAGGTCATGATCCCAGGGTCCTGGGATCGAGTCCCACATAGGACTCCCTGCTCGGCAGGAAGCCCACTTCTCCCTCTCCCACTCCCCCTGCGTGTGTTCCTGCTCTCGCTGTCTCTCTTTGTCAAATAAATAAATAAAATCTTAAAAAAAAAAAAAAAAGAACATACCAGTTAAAATAATGAGATAGGAATTTAGCCCATCAAATTGGAATTTAAAAAATGATAGCACAAATACCAATGAGAATTCAAGAAAAGGGGCACTTCCATTAACTGCAAGTGAGAATTTAAATTAGTATTATCTTGCAAGGAGCAATTTGGCAATATGCTTCCAAAGTGTTAAAAAATGTTTAGACTTGCCTCCTTTTCTCTGCCATCTTGGTCTGTGCAGTTAACTGTTCCCCGCCATGTCTTCCTACAAGACTTTCAAGGTCAAGCAATTCCTGGCCAAGAAACAAAAGCAGAATCGTCCTACTCCCCAGTTGATTTGGATGAAAACTGGTAATAAAATCAGGTACAACTCCAAGAGGAAGCATTGGAGAAGAACCAAGCCAGCTCTATAAGAGGATCACGCATGAGATAGCACACAAATTTACACTGCATAAAGGTCACGTGCCAGAATCCTATCGCTCTTAAACATCACTACTGCCTGAACAATAGACATGTTTTATCTGGGAAATTATTTTTCCCTGTTACTTTGCTTCTGCACCAGTAGGTTGGTTCAGTAATAAATATGTGAGACCTTTTGTTTAAAAAAAAAAATGTTTAGACTTCTTCACCCAGCTTCTACCTCCAAATGTATGTTAAGACATAATGAAGACTTCAATCTAGAAATATTATGAACTATGTAACCTGAAAACACAAATTATTTTTCTGCTGCAAAACACCCAGGAATGTTGGATTAAAAATAAACTTATTTTTTTAAATGCTGGTGGAAAGAATGAGGAGAGGGAGAGGGAAAGATGAGGGATAACTGTAAAACAAAACAAATTCATTTATGAGCTAAAATTTCCACAGCCCCAGAGGGGTTCATTAGTGTGAGTAATCAAGGGGCTTTTTTTAAACATAGAAAATATATTCAAATGATTCAAGATTGGACTCTTATTTTAAAAAAGAGGTAGGAAAAACACTTATTCAAAACCTTTCCTGGGGCGCCTGGGTGGGTCAGTCGGTTAAGCGACTGCCTTCGGCTCAGGTCATGATCCCAGGGTCCTGGGATCAAGCCCCGCATCGGGCTCCCTGCTCGGCGGGAAGCCTGATTCTCCCTCTCCCACTCCCCCTACTTGTGTTCCTGCTCTCGCTGTCTCTCTGTCAAATAAATAAATAAATAAAAATCTTAAAAAAAACCCAAAACTTTTCCTCAAACCACTCCCTAGAGGCAACCATTGTTAACCAGTTGCTTGCGTGCCTTTCCACAGTCTTATGTTTATTGTGGTACATATGCATCTGTAGACTTATTTTTTTTAAGATTTTATTTATTTCTTTGAGAGACAGAGCATGAGCTGGGGGTGGGGAGAGAGGCGGAAGCAGACTCCCCGCTGAGCAGGAAGCCTGACACAGGTTCCATCCCAGGACCCTGGGATCATGACCTGAGCCAAAGGCAGACTCTTAACCAACTGAGCCACCCAGGCGCCCCTGTAGACTTATTTTTAATCCATACGGTAGCACAATATACACACTGTTCTGTACCTTGCTTTTTTCACTTAAGATGAGATTATTTCATTCCTACTTATAAAAAGCATTCTTGTTCTATTTAACCAATGCACAATACCCCATTTAATGGCTTAACTATATTTAACCAATCTCCAATGGATAGGCATTTAGATTGTTGCCATTCTTTAACTATTACAATAAAACTTTAATGAGTAACATTGAACAAAGACCACTTAGCACTTACACAAGTATGTCCATAGAAAAAAATTCCAAGAAGTGGAAGGATGTAGAAAGATACAGCCATTAGATAGATAGATACATATTATTAAATCATCCTTCTTAGCTGTTGCACCAGTCCATACACTTACCTCTATGTGGAAGGGCCCCTGTTTCCCCAGACTCATGCCAATATTGTGTTTTATGAACTTTTTGGATATTTGCCCATTTAAGAGCAGAAAAACAGTGTCAGTGGAGCTTTAATTTGAATTTTTCCTTTCACAAATGAGGTCAACTATCTTTTCTTATGTTTAAGAGCCAATTATTTTGCTCTTTCATGAACTGTCATATCCTTCACTCCAGTTGTTTTTAGGTTTTTTCTTATTGATTTGTTAGAGATTTTATATTAAGAAAATTAGCCCTAAAGAGGGCACATTCTGCATGGAGCACTGGGTGTTATACACAAACAATGAATCATGGAACACTACATCAAAAACTAATGATGTAATGTATGGTGATTAACATAACAATAAAAAATTTTTAAAAAAGAAAATTAGCCCTTCTCTTATGATTTAAAAGTATTTTTTCAGTTTTCATTTGTCTTCTGACTCTTAACAGCTTTACTGAGATACAATGGATAGACAATATATTGCTTATCCTCAAAGTGTGCAACTTGAAGAGCTTTTAATACCTTTACTTGAGGAACAATTGACCTGCAATACATAGTATATATTTAAAGTATACAGTTTGGTAAATTTTCACTTATGTATACATTCATAAAATTGTCACCATGGGGGGGCGGAGCAAGATGGCAGAGGAGTAGGAGACCTGGATTTTGTCTCCTCTCAGGAATTCAGCTGGATAGGGATCAAACCATTCTGAACACCTACAAACTCAACAGGAGATTGAAGAAAAGAATAGCAACAACTCTCTCATCGGAAAAGCTACCACTTTCTGGAAGGTAGGACGTGCGGAGAAGTGAATCCGAGGCGATATTCGGGAGGATAGACGGCGGGGGAGGGGCCTCCTGCGGCCGCTTCTGGCAAGTGATAGAACCACGGAGCACAAAATTGGAACTTTTAAAAGTCTGCTCCGCCGAGGGACGTCACTCTGGTGGCTAAGCGGGGGGTGGAACCCTCCAGGACAGTGTGGTCTCAGGACCCTCGGGGTCACAGAAAGACCGGGGGTGCCTGAGTGTGGCAGAGCTCCCAGGTATCGGAGCAGGGAAGCCGGCTGCAGAGGCGGGGCCCAGGCGCGGGCTCTCAGCTCGGGGTGGCCATAAACCGGGATCCGCGGCATAGTCAGGCCATTGCTCCTCCAGCAGGGACCCAACAAGCGGCAGATACGGGGAGACTCACCTTCCTCCCCCGGGAGGAGCCGCGCGGGAGTGCACCGCAGGGATCTGCTGGGTTTGGAGACTCCACCCGGGGTCCGGTGCCAGAGATAGAGGCGCGCGGTCGCAGGCCGGGTGAGCACGGAGTGTGGCCGGAGACCGGGGAGACAGGAGTGACTGAAGGCTTTTCTCTGGGGGCTCACTGAGGAGCAGAGCCCCGAGTTCTCGGCTCCTCCAGGGCAGAGATTGGGAGGCCGCCATTCTCACTCTCCGCCTCCAAAGCTGTACGGAAAGCTCGCAGGGAACAAAAGCCCCGGAGAGCAAACCCGAGCAGATCACTTAGCCGGGAGGGGGCGAGGGCGGGGCACTTCCGCCTCCGGCAGAGACATTTAGAAACCACGGCAACAGGCCCCTCCCCCAGAAGATCAGCGAGAACAGCCGGCCAAGACCAAGTTTAACCCATCAATGAGAACGGCAGAACTCCAGCGCTAGGGGAATACTGCACATAGAATTCACGGCTTTTTTACCATGATTCTTTAGTCTTTTAAAGTTAATTTTTTTTAACTTTTTTCTTTTTTTTTTTTTTGAATTTTTCTTTTTCCCTTTTTCAACCAACATCTTATCAATCCCTTTTTTAAAAAAAAATTTTTTTATTTTTCATTTTTAGAGTCATATTCTATCCCTTTATAGTAGTTACCTGTATTTTTGGCTTATATATATAAGTTGTTCTCTCTTTAAAATTTTGAGATAGTTTCTTCTAACAGATTAAAATATACCCTAAATCTCTAGTATATGGTGTTTTCTATTCCCCTGCCTGATCACATTCTCTACCTTTTTTTTTCTTTTTTCTTTTTTTAAATCCTCTTCTTTCTTTTTTCAAACAACTTCTTATCAATTCCTTTTATAAAATTTTTTATAATTTCCATCTTTACAGTCATACTCCATCCCTTCATCATATTAACCCTTATTTTGTACATATATAAGTTTTTCTTTCTTTAAAACTTTGGGAGGCACTTTCTTCTAAAAGACCAAAATACACCCAAAATCCAGTGTGTGGCACTGATCTATATACCAGTCTGATCATATTTGATCACATTCTGGTTTGTTGTTGTTGTTGTTGTTTTGTTTTGTTTGTTTTTGTTTTTATCTTTATCTTTTTCTTTTTTTTCTTTTTCTTTTTTCTCTCTTTCCATTTCTTTTCCCCCTGCATCAGGTCTTTTCTGATTTGTTTAGAGTATATTTTCTGGGGACGTTGTTACTCTGCTAGCATTTTGTTCTCTCATTAATCTATTCTCCTCTGCACAAAATGACAAGATGGAAAAAATCACCTCAACAAAAAGAACAAGAGGTAGTACCGACTGCCAGGGACCTACTCAATATGGACATTAGTATGATATCAGATCTAGAGTTCAGAATCATCACTTTAAAGATACTAGCTGGGCTTGAAAAAAAATATGGAAGTTATTAGAGAAACCCTTTCTGGAGAAGTAAAAGAACTAAAATCCAACCAAGTAGAAATCAAAAAGGCTATTAATGAGGTGCAATCAAAAATGGGGGCGCTAACTGCTAGAATAAATGAGGCAGAAGAGAGAATCAGTAATATAGAAGATGAAATGATGGAAAATAAAGAAGCTGAGAAAAAGAGAGATAAACAACTACTGGATCACGAGGGCAGAATTCGAGAGATAAGCAATACCATAAGACGAAACACCATTAGAATAATTGGGATCCCAGAAGAAGAAGAAAGAGAGAGAGGGGCAGAAGGTATAATGGAGCAAATTATAGCAGAGAACTTCCCTAATTTGGGGAAGGAAACAGGCATCAAAATCCAGGAAGCACAGAGAACCCCTCTCAAAATCAATAAAAATAGGTCAACACCCCGACATCTAATAGTAAAAGTTACGAGTCTCATAGACAAAGAGAAAATCCTGAAAGCAGCTCGGGAGAAGAGATATGTAACCTACAAGGGTAGAAACATTAGATTGGCAACAGACCTATCCACAGAGACCTGGCAGGCCAGAAAGGACTGGCAGGATATATTCAGAGCACTAAATGAGAAAAATATGCAGCCAAGAATACTATATCCAGCTAGGCTGTCATTGAAAATTGAAGGAGAGATAAAAAGCTTCCAAGACAAACAAAAACTAAAGGAATTTGCAAACACAAAACCAGCTCTACAGGAAATCTTGAAAGGGGTCCTCTAAGCAAAGAGAGAGCCTAAAAGCAACATAGACCAGAAAGGAACACAGACAGTATACGGTAACAGTCACCTTACAGGCAATACAGTGGCACTAAATTCCTATCTTTCAGTAGTTACCCTGAATGTAAATGGGCTAAATGCCCCAATCAAAAGACACAGGCTATCAGACTGGATTAAAAAACAAGACCCATCAATATGCTGTCTGCAAGAGACTCATTTTAGAACCAAAGACACCCCCAGATTGAAAGTGAGGGGGTGGAAAACCGTTTACCATGCTAATGGACACCAAAAGAAAGCTGGGGTGGCAATCCTTATATCAGACAAATTAGATTTTAAACCAAAGACTGTAATAAGAGATGAGGAAGGACATTATATCCTACTTAAAGGATCTATCCAACAAGAAGATCTAACAATTGTAAATATCTATGCCCCTAACATGGGAGCAGCCAATTATATAAGGCAATTAATAACAAAAGCAAAGAAACACATCGACAACAATACAATAATAGTGGGGGACTTTAACACCCCCCTCACTGAAATGGACAGATCGTCTAAGCAAAAGATCAACAAGGAAATAAAGACTTTAAATGACACACTGGACCAAATGGACTTCACAGACATATTCAGAACATTCCACCCCAAAGCAATGGAATACACATTCTTCTCTAGTGCCCATGGAGCATTCTCCAGAATAGATCACATCCTAAGTCATAAATCAGGTCTCAACCAGTACCAAAAGATTGGGATCATTCCCTGCCTATTTTCAGACCACAATGCTTTGAAACTAGAACTCAATCACAAGAGGAAAGTCGGAAAGAACTCAAATACATGGAAGCTAAAGAGCATCCTACTGAAGAATGAATGGGTCAACCAGGAAATTAAAGAAGAATTAAAAAAATACATGGAAACCAATGAAAATGAAAACACAACTATTCAAAATCTTTGGGATGCAGCAAAGGCAGTGCTGAGAGGAAAGTATATAGCAATACAAGCCTTTCTCAAGAAATAAGAAAGATCTCAAGTACACAACCTAACCCTACACCTAAAGGAGCTGGAGAAAGAACAGCAAATAAAGCCTAAACCCAGCAGGAGAAGAGAAATAATAAAGATCAGAGCAGAAATCAATGAAATAGAAACTAAAAGAACAGTAGAACAGATCAACAAAACTAGGAGCTGGTTCTTTGAAAGAATTAACAAGATTGATAAACCCCTGGCCAGACTTATCAAAAAGAGAAGAGAAATGACCCAAATCAACAAATCATGAATGAAAGAGGAGAGATCACAACCAACACCAAAGAAATACAAACAATTATAAGAACATATTTTGAGCAACTCTATGCCAGCAAATTAGATAACCTGGAAGAAATGGATGCATTCCTAGAGATGTATCAACTACCAAAACTGAACCAGGATGAAATAGAAAACCTGAACAGACCTATAACCACTAAGGAAATTGAAGCAGTCATCAAAAATCTCCCAAAAAACAAAAGCCCAGGGCCAGATGGCTTCCCAGGGAAATTCTACCAAACATTTCAAGAAGAATTAATACCTATTCTTCTGAAACTGTTCCAAAAAATAGAAATGGAAGAAAAACTTCCAAACTCATTTTATGAGGCCAGCATTACCTTGATCCCAAAACCAGACAAAGACCCCATCAAAAAGGAGAATTACAGACCAATATCCCTGATGAACATGGATGCAAAAATTCTCACCAAAATACTAGCCAATAGGATCCAACAGTACATTAAAAGGATTATTCACCACGACCAAGTGGGATTTATCCCTGGGCTGCAAGGTTGGTTCAACATCTGCAAATCAATCAATGTGATACAATACATTAACAAAAGAAAGAACAAGAATCATATGATCCTCTCAATAGATGCAGAAAAAGCATTTGACAAAGTACAGCATCCTTTCTTGATCAAAACTCTTCAGAGTATAGGGATAGAGGGTACATACCTCAATATCATAAAAGCCATCTATGAAAAACCTACAGCGAATATCATTCTCAATGGGGAAAAACTGAGAGCTTTCCCCCTAAGGTCAGGAACGTGGCAGGGATGTCCACTATCACCACTGCTATTCAACATAGTATTGGAAGTCCTAGCCACAGCAATCAGACAACAAAAAGAAATCAAAGGCAACCAAATTGGCAAAGAAGAAGTCAAACTCTCACTCTTTGCAGATGATATGATACTTTATGTGGAAAACCCAAAAGACTCCACCCCAAAACTGCTAGAACTCATACAGGAATTCAGTAAAGTGGCAGGATATAAAATCAATGCACAGAAGTCAGTGGCATTCCTATACACCAACAACAAGACAGAAGAAAGAGAAATTAAGGACTCGATCCCATTTACAATTGCACCCAAAACCATAAGATACCTAGGAATATATCTAACCAAAGAGACAAAGGATCTGTACTCAGAAAACTATAAAATACTCATGAAAGAAATTGAGGAAGACACAAAGAAATGGAAAACGTTCCATGCTCATGGATTGGAAGAACAAATATTGTGAAGATGTCAATGCTACCTAGAGCAATCTACACATTCAATGCAATCCCCATCAAAATACCATCCACTTTTTTCAAAGAAATGGAACAAATAATCCTAAAATTTGTATGGAACCAGAAAAGACCCCGCATAGCCAGAGGAGTGTTGAAAAAGAAAAGCAAAGCCGGCGGCATCACAATTCCGGACTTCCAGCTCTATTACAAAGCTGTCATCATCAAGACAGCATGGTACTGGCACAAAAACAGACACATAGATCAATGGAACAGAATAGAGAGCCCAGAAATGGACCCTCAACTCTATGGTCAACTCATCTTTGACAAAGCAGGAAAGAATGTCCAATGGAACAAAGACAGTCTCTTCAACAAATGGTGTTGGGAAAATTGGATAGCCACATGCAGAAGAATGAAACTGGACCATTTCCTTACACCACACACAAAAATAGACTCCAAATGGCTGAAAGACCTCAATGTGAGACAGGAGTCCATCAAAATCCTAAAGGAGAACACAGGCAGCGACCTCTTTGACCTCAGCCGAAGCAACTTCTTCCTAGAAACATCGCCAAAGGCAAGGGAAGCAAGGGCAAAAATGAACTATTGGGACTTCATCAAGATAAAAAGCTTTTGCAAAGCAAAGGAAACAGTCAACAAAACCAAAAGATAACCGACAGAATGGGAGAAGATATTTGCAAATGACATATCAGATAAAGGGCTAGTATCCAAAATCTATAAAGAACTCATCAAACTCAACACCCAAAGAACAAAGAATCCAATCAAGAAATGGGCAGAAGACATGAACAGACATTTTTCCAAAGAAGACATCCAAATGGCCAACAGACACATGAAAAAGTGCTCAATATCGCTCAGCATCAGGGAAATCCAAATCAAAACCTCAATGAGATACCACCTCACACCAGTCAGAATGGCTAAAATTAACAAGTCAGGAAATGACAGATGTTGGCGGGGATGCGGAGAAAGGGGAACCCTCCTACACTGTTGGTGGGAATGCAAGCTGGTGCAGCCACTCTGGAAAACTGTAGGGAGATTCCTCAAAAAGTTGAAAATAGAGCTACCACCATATGACCCAGCAATTGCACTACTGGGTATTTACCCCAAAGATACAAAAGTAAGGATCCGAAGGGATACGTGCACCCCAATGTTTATAGCAGCAATGTCCACAATAGCCAAACTGTGGAAAGAGCCAAGATGTCCATCGACAGATGAATGGATAAAGAAGAGGTGGTATATATATACAATGGAATATTATGCAGCCATCAAAAGGAATGAGATCTTGCCATTTGCAACGACGTGGATGGAACTGGAGGGTATTATGTTGAGTGAAATAAGTCAAACAGAGAAAGACATGTATCATATGATCTCACTGATATGAGGAATTCTTAATTGCAGGAAACAAACTGAGGGTTGCTGGAGTGGGGGGTGGGGTGGGAGGGATGGGGTGACTGGGTGATAGACACTGGGGAGGGTATGTGCTCTGGTAAGCGCTGTGAATTGTGCAAGACTGTTGAATCTCAGATCTATACCTCTGAAACAAATAATGCAATATATGTTAAGAAAAAAAAAAGAAGAAGAAGAAGGTAGCGAGAGAGGAAGAATGAAGCGGGGGAAATCGGAGGGGTAGACGAATCATGAGAGACGATGGACTCTGAAAAACAAACTGAGGGTTCTAGAGGGGAGGGGGGTGGGAGGCTGGGTTAGTCTGGTGGTGGGTATTGAGGAGGGCACATTCTGCATGGAGCACTGGGTGTTATGCACAAACAATGAATCATGGAACACTTCATGTAAAACTAATGATGTAATGTATGGGGATTAACATAAGAATAAAAAAAATTGTCACCATAATCAAGATAAAGAACATATTCCTGAGATGTCTGGGTGGTTCAGTGGGTTGAGCTTCCAAATCTTGATCTCAGCTCAGGTCTTGACCTCAGGGTTGTGAGTTCAAGCTCTGCATTGGGCTTCATGCTGGGTAGGAAGCCTACTAAAAACAGAAAGAAGAAGAAGAAGAGCATCTTCCTCACCCCCAGAAAGCTTTCTTGTGCCCTATTGTAACCCTTTTCTCTTGCCCTCTCCAGCCTCCCACCTCATCTCCCAGACAACAGCAGTTTTGTATTGTGTCACTATTGATTGCTTTGCATTTTCCATCATTTTATGTAAATGGAAACACACAATATATATACTCTATTATTTGGGTCTGGTTTCTTTTGCTCTGCGTAATTATTATGAGATTCATTCATATTGTGTATAAAAATAGTTCATTCTTTTCTTGCTGAGTAGTATTCCACAATCATCCCAAATGATTTTCAGAAAAGATATATACATATACATACATATATATGTATATCTAGAGAGAGAGAGAATATGACAAAGTAAATGGAGCAAAATATAAATAATTGATGAAACTGAGTAAAGGATAATTGGGAGTTCATTGAACTATTTTTAAAAAGTAGATTTATGGAGATCAAACTTATATATCATACAACTTATCCATTTAAATTATGGGTCACCTGGTCCAGGTTTATGCAATCCTCTAGCGCATCTCCAAAGCCCAGGTGGCCCATTCCAAGAAATATGTGGATGAGGCTTCAAGAAAGAGATCAAAGACATCCTTATCTAGTATGATCAGACCTTGCTGGTAGCTGAGCCCAGTCACTACAAATCCAAGCAGCTCAGAGGCTCTGCTGCACACTCCGGCTGCCAGAAATCCTACTGATAAGCCCACCACAGGAACAGCTTTCACTTTTATACAAGACAATCATTGTAGGATTTTAAGGTTTAAAAAAAGAAGCTGGGGGACTCTTGTAGGTTAAGATGATGTGAATACATACATCTACTTGTCTCCCTCCCAAAACTCCACAAAATTATAGTAAATGAGTTTTGTGTAATAGCCAATCCTACAAGTGTAGGGAAAACATTTTAGAACTTGGAAAATAGGCGAAGTGTGAAAACTGCTTTAGCATCCCCAAGGAACCCAAGTCCCAAGCTGGCAGCAACAAAGGTTCAAAATCAAGATAGTTTGCACCACAGTCTCAGATGGATGGGAGATTGGCAACACCAGAAAAGTCTGAAACAGAGTGTGAGAGTTCCTAAGTGGGTAGTGCTTGCTTTGGTAACACATATACTAACATTGGAATGGTACAGGAGGTGTGAGTAAAAGCTGTTTGAGAAACAGTAAGATCCCAGGTCTCTTACTCCAACCCAGAAAAAACAGAGAAGGGATGCCATGAGACCATCTGTCTAGTGAATTGCTGAATGCAAACACCCCTAGCCTTCTTCCCCAACACAACTCCCAACATGCCGATGGCCAGAAAAGAAACTGGAAAACTCTCTTCCACAGAATCTGACCTTCCTAAGAGCAAGAACTTAAGACACTGACCCCAGAAGTTCCCCTGTAAATGGCCCACCCAAACTCTGAGTCAGTGAAATTCAAAGTTGCAAAGTTCTTTCCACAGGCTCAGTGCGTGAATCAGCTTTTTAGGCTCACACTCTCTTGATTATGAGCAGAGAGCCAGGGAATTACAAACCTAGTGAAGAAAGCCTCTACCACAGGAAGTGGAAATCAAGATAAGCGAACAATAGGGAAAACAGAAAGCAAACATGGAGGAAAGAAAAACTTAGAAAAATACACCATTAAGTTATTTATTTATTTTTTTTAATTATTTTTGAGAGAAAGAGAGGGAGGGAGAGGGAGAGAGACCACAAGTGGCAGGGAGGGGCAGAGGGAGAAGCAGGCTCCCTGCTGAGCAGGGAGCCCGGGCATTGGGCTCAATCCAGGACTCCGGGATCATGACCTGGGTCAAAGGCAGACACTTAACCAACTGAGCCACCTAGGTGCCCCATTAAGTTATTTAAAAGAAAAAGAGGGAGAGAATGTTTTGTATCCATGAAACAAAAATAAGATGCCAGAAAGAAAGAAAGATAGGAAGGAAATAAGAAAGGAAGGAAGGGGGCACCTGGGTGGTTCAGTTGGTTAAGCGACTGCCTTCGGCTCAGGTCATGATCCTGGAGTCCCTGGATCGAGTCCCGCATCAGGCTCCCTGCTTGGCAGGGAGCCTGCTTCTGCCTCTGACCCTCCCCCCTCTCATGTGCTCTCTCTCTCTCATTCTCTCTGTCTCAAATAAATAAATTTAAAAAAAAGGAAGGAAGGAAGGACAGAGAAGAAGAAGAAGAAGGAGAAGGAGAAGGAGAAGAAGAAGAAGAAGAAGAAGAAGAAGAAGAAGAAGAAGAAGAAGAAGAAGAAGAAAGAAAGAAAGAAAGAGAAAAGAAAGAAAACACAGAAAAGAGCCTTAAGACATTAAAAATACAACAGCAGAAATGAAAATGTTGATAGATGGGTAGAAAGATAAAGTTGAGAAAATCTCTCAGAAAGTAGAACAAAAAGTCAAAGAAATGAAGAACAGAAAAAAAGAAAGTTACAGCACCATTCCAGGGGGGCTAACATCTGAGTAATGAGGGAAAGAAATCCTCAATGAAACAATTTAAGAACACTTCATGGAACTGAAGACCATGAAATTACTGATAGAAAGGGCCCACAGAAACAGGCACATCACTGTAAAATTTCAGAACTACGGGAAGAAAAGTAATTTCCTAAAAACTCTCAGTGAGAATAAAACAAATTACATATCAAGGATCAGAAATATGATCCTTTATCTCTTTTAGGGATAATTACTGGATACTGACAAGTGAAACAGTATGATGTCTGGATTTTGATTTAAAATAATTGAAAGTTGAGTAGGAAGTGGGGAGTGAGCTATAGAGGCAACATTATTGGCTAGGAAATTGATCATTGTGGGAGTAGGGTCGTAGGTATGGGGGAGAATCGTTATATTACTCTTCTTTGTGGATATTTAAAGGAATCGTAGGAATGGTTTGGATTTCTCAGCAACCCTGGAAACAAAAAAGACAATGAAGGGGTGCTTTCAAAATTCTAAAAGAAATTTATTTCTAAACTAGAATTCTGTGCCTAGACAAGCTATAAATCAAGTGCAGTGGAAATGCCCAAGTAGATTGTGGCCTTAGATGAATCAATGGCAGCCCATCCATTGTACTAGGAGGTAAGACAGAGTGTTTGGCCACAGATACAGGTAAGTTGTATATTTGATAATAGAAATAAGTGTTAGTTCTCTTCAGATTGCTTCTGATTGCTTTACTCTGAGGAGAACCATAGTCTAGTAGGGGATGTGGATATACAGATAATGTTTAATGTACTAAAATAAAATGTACTAAGTTCTATAATAGAGCTATGTATAGGATCTTCTGGGACCTCGGCCATATTATGGCATCAGTGATGCCTAAGATAATTCTTAAGGAATAAGTGGTGGTTACACAAATGAAGAAGAAAGGGAAAAGCATTTAAGGTAGAAAGATCACCATTAACAGTGGTACAAAGGAATAAACATGGTGTGGATAGAATATAGCACAGAGCCAAGCACAAGAAAGTGTACAATAGATACTTGCATTAGTTAAATCACTTTGTGTTTTCATGGACTTGACATATCTAGCATTAGTGGAGGCCAGGGATGAAACCAGAAAAGTATTATGCAGCTGTCTATTATCCAAGTGTTAGGCTAATCATTATGAAAGAGCAGATTCAGGAAACAAGGTGCTGAAAACTGTATAGGATGCCTAATTTTATTGTGCTTTGCTTTACCGCACTCCACAGATAATTGAGTTTTTTACAAATTGAAGGTTTGTGGCAACCTTACATTGAGCAAGTCTGTTGGTGCCATTTTTCCAACACCATTTGCTCACTTGTGTTTCTGTGTCACACTTTGCTAATTCTCAAAATAGTTCATACTTATTATTATCACATTTGTTATGATGATCTGTGATCAGTGATCTTTCTTTTTTAAGATTTTATTTATTTATTTCAGATAGAGAGAGCACGCACATGGGAGAGAGAGAGAGCAAGAGTGGGTGCGTGGCGGGGGGGGCAGAGGGTGAGGGAGAAGCAGTCTTCCTGCTGAGCAGGGAGCCAGATGTAGGGCTCGATCCCAGGACCCTGGGATCAGGACCTGAGCCAAAGGCAGACGCTTAACTGACTGAGCCACCCAGGCGCCCTGAGCGATCTTTGATGTTACTATTGTAATTGCTTTGGGGCATCACAAATCACACCCATATACGACAGTGAACTTGATAAATTTTGTGTTTGTTCCAACTACCTGCAGAGTAGCAGTTCCCTGTCTCTCTCTTTCCCCTCAGGCGTCCTTATTCTCAGAGACACAACAATCTTGAAATTATGCCAAGTATTAACCCTACAATGCCTGTAAGCGTTCAAATGAAAGGAAGAGTCACATGTCTCTCACTTTTTTTAAATTTTAGTATTTTATTTATTTATTTTGAGAGAGAGAGTGTGCAAGCAGGGGGAGGGGCAGAAGCAGAGGGTGAGAGAATCTCAAGCAGACTCTGAGCTTGGAGCCCAACATGGGGCTTGATCCCACCACCATGAGATCAAAACATGTCCCTCACTTTAACTCAAAAACTAGAAATGATTAAGCTTAGTGAGGAAGACATGTTGGAAGCTGAGACAGGCTGAAAGCCTCTTGCGCCAAACATCTTGCCAACCTCTGAAGGCAAAGGAGAAGTTCTTGAAGAAAATTAAAAGTGCTATTCCAGTGAACACTGAATGATAAGAAAGTGAAACAGTCTATTGCAGTGGTCTAAATAAAAGAACAAACCAGCTACAACATTTCCTTAAGCCAAAGCCTGATCTAGAGAAAGGCCCTAACTCTCTTCAATTCTATGAAAGCTGAAAGAGGTAAGAAAGCTGCAGAAGAAAAGTTGGAAGCTAGCAAGGGTTGGTTCATGGGTTTGAATAAAATAAGCTATCTCCATAACATAAAAGAGCAATATGAAGCAGCAAGTGCTGATGTAGAAGCTGCAAGTTCTCCAGAAGATCAAGCTAAGGTAGTTAACGAGGATGGCTACACAAAACAACAGAAGTTCAATGTAGATGAAACTCCCTTGCATTGGAAGAAGATGTCTTCTAGGGCTTCATAGCTAGAGAGGCGAAGTCAATGCCCGGCTTTAAAGCTTTAAAGGACAGGTTGACTCTCTTGCTGGGGACTAATGCAGCTGGTGACTTTAATTGAAGCCAATACTCACCTGCCATCCTGAAAATCCTAGGGCCTTTCAGAACTATACTAAATCTACTCTGCCTATGCTCTGTAAATGGAACAACAAAGCCCAGAGGAGAGCACATCTGTTTACAACATGGTTTACTGAATATTTTAAGTTCACTATTCAGACCAATTGCCCAGAAAAAAAGGTGCCTTGCAAAATATGACTGCTCATTGATGATGCACCTGTCACTCAAGATTTCTGCTGGACATGGGCAGTGAGATTAATGTTGTTTTTATGCCTGCTAACACAACATCCGTTCTGCAGCTATGGATCAAGGACTCATTTTGACTTTCAAGTTTAAGAAATACATTTCATAAGGCTCTAGCTGCCATAGACAGTGGCTCCTCTGATTGACCTGGGCAAAGTAAATTGAAAACTTTCTGGAAAGGGCTCACTATTCTAGATGCCACTAAAGGGATGCCTGGCTGGCTAGTCAGTAGAATATGTGACTCTCGATCTCAGGGTTGTAAGTTCAAGCCCCACATTGGGCATGGAGCCCATTTAAAAAAAATTTTTTTTAATTTAAAATCTAGATGCCATTAAAAACATCTATGATTCATGGGAAGAGGTCAAAATATCAACACTCACAGGACTTTGGAAGAAGTTGACTCCAACCCTCATGGATGACTTTGAGGAATTTGTGAGACCTCAGTGAACAAGTAAGTGCAGATGTGGTGGAAACAGCAAGAGAACTAGAATGAGAAGTGGATCCTGAAGATGGGATTGAATTGCTGCAACTTCATGACAAAACTTGAACAGATGAGGAGCTGCTACTTAGGGATGAACAAAGTAAGTGGTTTCTTGACATGGAATCTACTCCTGGTGAAGATGCTGTGAAGATTGTTGAAATGACTACAAAGGATTTAGAATATTGCATAGACTTAGTTGATAAAGCAGTGGCAGGGTTTGAGAGGATTGACTCCAATTTTGAAAGAAGCTCTACTGTGGGCATGATTTCTGTCAAATAGCATCGCATGTTCAGAGAAATCATTTGTGAAAGGAAGAGTCCATCGATGTGGCAAACTTCACTGTTGTCTTATTATAAGAAATTGCCACAGCCACCCCAATCCTCAGCAGCTCCCTGATCCATCAGCAGCCATCAGCATCAAGGCAAGACCCTCCACCAGCAAAAAGATTCTGACTTGCTGAAAGATAAGGTGATGGTTACCATTTTTTAGCAGTAAAATATTTTTAAATTAAGGTATGTACATTGTTTTTCTGACATAGTTCTATTGCACACTTAATAGGCTACAGTGTAGTATAAAAATAATTTTTTTATACACTGGGAAACCAAAAAAATTCATTTGACTGGCTTTATTGAGATATTTGCTTTATTGAAGTTATCTGGAACTGAACCCTTCTTGGTTAATATTCCATTTGTTTAATTCAGCAATATGTATTTATTCATTTGTTAGTTCATTCTACGAAAAAAAATTTTTTTCATCCTATAAAAAATTTTAAGCACCTATCTGGATAGACACTGTTTATACAAAATAGTCCAAAGATTATACTTTCAGGGATCATTTCTATAGTTTGTTATACAAAATAGTCCTGAGGGTGCTTATAGTCCAATGGAAGAGGCAGATGTTAAAGAAATAAGAAATTATGTGTGATTAAAATATAAAGTGATATTTTTTATAAGGCACAAGTTCCCTGTCATATGACACAACTATAAGGTTCAAGTATTTCATTATCAATAAGGTCTGCTTCAATCTTAAAAATACTTCCTAAGTAGGGGCACCTGGGTGGCTCAGTCGTTAAGCGTCTGCCTTCCACTCGGGTTGTGGTCCCAGGGTCCTGGGATCGAGCCCCACATCGGGCTCCCTGCTCAGCGGGAAGCCTGCTTCTCCCTCTCCAACTCCTCCTGCTTGTGTTCCCTCTCTCGCTGTGTCTCTTTCTGTCAAATAAATAAATAAAATCTTTAAAAAAAAAAATACTTCCTAAGTACAACAGTCATTTTTAGTGCATGTTATAAACAAGGACCAGGACAGAGGCACCTGGGTGGCTCAGTTGTTAAGCGTCTGCCTTCAGCTCAGGTCATGATCCCAGGGTCCTGGGATCGAGCCCCGCATCAGGCTCCCTGCTCAGCGAGAAGCCTGCTTCTCCCTCTCCCACTCCCCCTGCTTGTGTTCCCTCTCTCTCTGTCAAATAAATAAATAAAATCTGGAAAAAAATAAAAATAAATAAATAAACAAGGACCAGGACAAAGACTGATTTGGTCTTTATGTCCCTTTGTTTTTAATTAAATACTAACCACTACTCATCTATTCATGTGAAACTCGAATTTTTGTTCAAGATGAGTGTAGGCCGACTGGATAGATTCTGAGTTAGCAAAATTACAGAACACACTACAGGGAAAACATAAGAACATATAGATTCATTCTCTTTTAAGTCTGAAAAAAGAAGTCATTGACTGAAATGGACCTTTGTTTGGTGAATTAATGGGTCACTATAACCAAACGATTATAAGTCACAATTTAACTGAAAACCAGAAGGGTAAAAATAGCAAAGACTAAACATATAATATCCTTCTTTCTTCATCTTTGCTTCTGGAAGGTGTGTCTTTCCTGCACGATGAATCACTGCCACAGACCTTGCAAATTTGTTCCATAAGAGGGAAGTACCAGAGCAGTAATACTCTCACTGTGGGCCTCGCTGCTCAGGAGGGAAAAGGCCCACTGTCTGCAGTTTGGATAACTCTCCTTCCCCATAGGCTGCATAAAATGGAAACTAATGTTAAAAGAGAAATATTCCATGTTGTTTCAACGTTACCTCTTCATAACAGCTACAGTGAGTATACCAGTGATTATCATAGAAGGCAAGTTCTTATTGCCTCCTAGCCTTCTTGAACTAGTCTTGGGTGTTCCCATAACCAACACCACCATAGAACTTTCAACATCTCAATCCTAAAAGGTAAATGAAAGCATGGTGCCTAAAATTTACAGTGTATGCTTGAGATTTGGGCAACTTTCCCTTCTCTCGGAGGCTGGAAATGAAATGAAAAAGGACTGAATTTGAACCAGAATCAAAATTAAGGTTTTCTCTTTCAAGATTTAGCTTGATTGCTACAGAATTTTATCAAATTGCCAGATTAATAATTGTTATAGTAACCAAGTGTTTCAATATTATTAAAAGCATAGCATTGTCTCAAGTCTATGTATATACTATATCTCTGATTTTTTGTGTGTTCTCTAAAATTTATATTTATATATTCCTTTTGTTGTTTTATTAAAAAATGAAAATCAGTATTGACTTTTTTTTAGCTTTTCTCCCAAGACATTTTTCTTTCCATCTATGAAACACAAGTTGCAAATGGCAGTGTCTTCAAAGTTATACAGAAATAAGTTATGTACCACTTATTTTCTTATTGCCTTTCCAATAATGATTGTGTAAACAATTACGATAAGGAATTCGTGGGTAGAATTATTAGTATTTTGTATTTCTTTAGGCTCTTTTAGCTAATTCTGTGTCCAGGAGCATCCCCTAGTGGACATTTTTGTACACAGAGAAGAATCATTTCATTACCTTTCAAAGTATGAAATTGGCTAAGGAAGGCACTCTGTACAGATATTACTGATGTTTATATTTCTTAATATTGCTCTCGTGAGCAAATATGTGAGCTAATAAAGTTCACCTAATACAAAGAATGATAACCAGCCTCACAACTATTGAGTATTTAAAGAGAGAAGCATTTCAAATGTGTGAAGATACACATAGAGTTTTCGCTTCAAATTTAATGTCATATTTATTTTCTAAAATAGACTTTATAAGGAAAACAGCCAATGCCCAAATTGCCAGTACTAAAAATTCTCAGTTAAGCCATTCATTCTCACTCACATTCCTGGATATCTATGGAAAGATGCTTAATAGAGACAATTAATGCTGTTGTGGTAAACCCAAGGCACAAGGGAGAAAATAATATATGTTATCCGGATGTTGATATGTAAATGCAGTTAACAAGGGAAAAAAGCTATGCTAATAACAACATTCTCATTTTCTTTTGTTGCAGTAAGGTTGGATTTGTCAGACATTCAATTAAAACCAGCGTGGGAGCGAAGATTTTGCACATTCATGGAGAAACACAAATAGCTGCCATCAAAATGCAATAATACAGTATTGAACATTGTTCTGATACTCTTACCACTTTTCTCCCCAGAATAATTTAAATTCACGCGTACAGCTCCCCTGCTGGATTGGATTAGAGACCCAGAGAGGCACAGCTGTGTAGGAGAGAAAACTCACCCCTGCCTCCACGCGTTGGGGGCTTCATCCCACTTGTTGCTAGGATCCAACACATGAAAAGAGTCAGGACTTCAAATGGTGTGCGGGGGGGAGGGGCGGGAGCAAAATGGAGTCATTTGCAAGAGGTAAAAAAGAACAGAGGCACTCCTATAGAGCTCAACCATGTCACCATTCAGTCAATGAGACAACATTCTTCACTTAACTTTTAGGGGCACAAAGCACTGATCTGGGCACCTGGACTACTTAGCAGGTATCAGTGAACTATGTTTTTGTATGGCCTGTGACCTAGGGATGAATTTTGTATTTTCAAAGACTTTTTTTTAAGATTGATTGATTTTAGAGAGAAAGAAAGAGAACTCTAACAGTGGGAGGGACAGAGGGAGAAGGAGAGAGAGCAGAAGTTTCCCCTGCTGAGCGCAGAGCCCAGAGGGGATGGGGGACTCCATCCCACGGCCCTGAGATCATGACCTGAGCCAAAACCAAGAGTCGGAGGCTCAACCAACTGAGCCACCCAGTTGCCCCTCAAAGATTTTTTTAAAAAGATGGGGAGCCTGGGTGACTCAGTCGGTTGAGCGTCTGCCTTCAGCTCAGGTCATGGTCCCGGGGTCCTGAGATTAAGCCCCACGTCGGGCTCCCTGCTCCACGGAGGGCCTGCTTCTCTCTCTCCCTCTGCCTGCCGCTCTGCCTACTTGAGCTCTCATTCTATCTCTCTGTCAAATAAATAAATAAAATCTTTTTTAAAAAGATTAAAAAAAAAAAAGAGGGGCACCTGGGTGGCTCAGTGGGTTAAGCATCTGACACTTGTTCTCAGCTCAGGTCTTGATCTCAGGGTTGTGAGTTCAAGCTGCATGTTGGGGTCCACACTGGGTGTGGACCCTACTTAAAAAAGAATATGTGCATTGGGAAAAACTCAGTTTTTTCCTCCTATAAGTCTCCTTTGCTCTTACACTATGACCATATTCACAGCCAGATATGGAAGTAGGAAGAGTTCCCCACTCAGCAAGCCTCTGACACCAGCTGGGTGTCCTTTGATCTCATTAAAGTCTGACCCTGTTTACTTGGACATGGCCTCACATCCCACAGGTTAATGGCCCATGAGACTGCCCCTGACTTGAGATGCCATTTGCAAGTAGTAGGTCCCCAGGTTACCCACAACCTGTGTCCAACTTGATTACAAATCAGAACCAAACCACAACCCCCTCATTGGGTTCAATGACTCTGTTAGAGCAGTTCACAGAACTCAGGGAAACACATTTACTGTTTTATTAAAGGATATAATAAAGGATACAGATGAGCAGCCAGATGAAGAGATACATAGGGTGAGGTCTGGGAAGATCCCCAGCACAGGAGTTTCTGTTTCTGTGTGGTTGGGGTATGTGGATATGTTCACCAACCTGAAAGCAATCTAAGCCCCATAATACTAGGATTTTGTGGAGGTTTCCTATCATAGGCATGATCAAGTATTAACTTCATTTTCAGCTCCTCTCTTCTTTCTGGAGAAGAGAGGGTTGAGTTGAAAACTCCAAGCTTCTAATCATGACTTGGTCCTTTTGATGACCCGTTCCCATCCAGGAGACCACTCAAAGTTGCCTCAACAAAACACACTCACATCACCCAGAAAATTACAAGGGTTTCAGGAGTCCTGTGTCAGGAACTGAGATCAAAGACCAAATGTCAGAACAAAAGATGCTCCTAGGGCTCTTATCACTTAGGAAACTACAAGGGTTTCGGTTGTCTGTGTCAGGAACCAGGGGCAGAGACCAATATATGTTTTTTCTATTATTTCGCAATATGTGACAAAGAAACATGTAGCCTGCAAAGCCTAAATATTGACTATCTAGTCTTTTACAGGAAAAGTTTGCTGATCTCTGCTACACAGATTTAAACCTCAATAAAGTTAAGAGTCTAGAAAGGAAATTAAAACAATAATAATAATAAACAAAATAACATAATTTTTGACCACTCACTATGCATCAAGCACTGAGTTAGGTGTATTACATTCATTACCTCATTTAATCCTCATCAAAAAACGTATGAAATAATTATGATTATCAATTTCCCAATGAAGAATGCAAGACGTAAAAAGGTTAATAACCAGGATCACATAAGTGACGAGACCTGGAATTAAAATCTAGGCTGTCTGACCCAGAGCACTTAACCGCTCAGTTCAGGCACACAAATAAGAATGCCAAAAGGTAGAAAGTGGTAGGAATCTCAAGAAACATAAAAACACAGCATGCAGTGGAAAAGCAAAGGTGGCAGATAAGACTTCTAGAGGGATGTTCAGGGAACATTTCATGGACAAGGCAACTTTTTTTTTTAAGATTTTTATTCATTTATTTGACAGAGAGAGAGAGCACAAGTAGGGGGAGCGGCAGGCAGAAGGAGAGGGAGAAGCAGGCTCCCCTCTGAGCAAGGAGCCTGATGCGGGGCTCGATCCCAGGACCTTGGGATCATGACCTGAGCCCAAAGCAGATGCTTAACCGACTGAGCCACCCAGGTGCCCGACAAGGCAGCTTTTAAACTAGGTCGTGAAATATGGGAAAGATCGAGATATAGGACACAGTAGTAAAGGACAACCAGGTAGGGGACAATTTAGAGGTAGAAGCCTTGGGGGTGTTGGGGGGACAGTGAGTTTCATTTCATAGAAAGAACACACAGGAAGAACCTGGGAGATCTGAAGGACACTAGGTTAGAGGGGGACTGTGGATGTCGTGGAATGCTAAACCAAGGGGAGAAGGGTCATTGAAATCAATGTGCCTGAACATTTATGACTAAACAATTGGCACAATCAGCCCTATGCTCTGGGGACATTAGCCTGATCAGGATACCCTGGATGGATTAGGAGATTTAGAAGCAGAAAAATAAATCAGGAGACTATTAACAACACTCCAGATGCAAAATGGTAACAATCTGACCTAGAGGGGAGAAGGGAGAACAGAGTGGTGCAGAGAGAGAGATGTGCAGAGTATTGGTAAGGTCTCTACTTGCATCCCTTCCAAAGTCACAAAGCAATCCAAGAGGGAGGCGGTGAGTGGTCTGGCAACGACAGCCCACCTCCCCCCGCCCCCCGCTCCCACGGGCCCCCTCAGGCTAAATATTGCCCCTTTTCATGACACTGCCACTGCAATTTTTTCTGGGCCTTGTGCCCCCCCAAACACCCACCCACCCACACACACACACACACCCACTAGTTTTACTGACTAAAGGTCCCTATTTTTGTTCTCTTGATAAAGTCATTCCTTGATATTTATTTCAATGGAATTTCGTCTGAATAAAAATGTCAACATTTGGGGGTTGCCTGGGAGGCAGAGGAAAGAATACTCACACAGTGTGGTTTACCAGATCTATAATCCTCAGGAATTGTCTTCTAAAAGGGTGATGACATCTGTACACAGATCAATGGTTCATACTTCCTGACATACAGGCCTTGGTTTAATGAATCTGTCAGTTTGTCACTTAAAAAATTGAGTGTCTATTCAGCAAGGGAAATAAGAGAAATGAAAATTCAGTCTCTGCCCTTAAGAAGCAGAGAGTTTAATATACATACCAAATGAATCAAATAAATCAAATGTACATCAAATAAATCAAATATACATACCAAATCAAATATACATATCAAATGAATACTGAACATTTTAATATAACTACATGTTAGTACCATCAAATCATATTCCTTTGGAACACTTGAGGAATGAATTTATTTTAATAGCTACGTAATATGAACAGGTAAGTTTATGCACCCTCTCATTCTCCTTTTACATATCTTTTTGCATATCTACTTTTACACAGCTCTTCATTTCAACCTCCCTTGAATAGAAAAGTTCTTTTAAAATATGCTATCATTTTGTGAGGTGCCTGGGTGGCTCAGTCAGTTAAGTGTCTGCCTTTGGCTCAGGGTCCTGGGATCGAGCCCCGCATCGGGCTCCCTGCTCAGCGGGAAGCCTGCTTCTCCTTCTCCCACTCCCCCTGCTGGTGTTCCCTCTCTTGCTGTGTCTCTCTCTGTCAAATAAATAAATAAAATCTTGAAAAAAATAAAATAGACTATCTCTTTAAAAATATACTACCACTTATTTAACATACATGGATCTCACTGGAATGAGAATGTCCCAAAGGACGGGATATGGTTTGTTAAATCTTGAGAATGAAGCCAAGCATGGAAGGGCATTGTTACCCTGACCCTGTCCGTAAATGCTTCAAGAGAGAGAGGAGAGATGAAAATGTGGCTGAGGGGAAAAACAAAGTCAAGAGCCAAGAGAGGCTATTTAAGCATTGAGCTGAAAGAGTACAGTGAGGACCCAAACCCCAGAGAGGCATCAATCTGAAAGCCAAGACGGTGAAAGAATGTGAAGGGGCTGGAGCTGGTGGGTCAGGTACTTGGGACAGGAGGTCCTTGTATAGCAGCATAGTGAAGTCTGGCCTGCTGGGGGGCGAGGGGCCCCTTGCAGGGGATGCCAGACTGGACAGCCCCAGTCTGCTGACCAGATACGTGTTCTGGACTGGTCAATGTCACAGGACAATGGCACTAACAAATCTAAATGCATACGTGCTGAAAGAACAACAAATGGTAATAGCGCACATAATCAAACCAGAGTCACCAGGTATGTTCTCAACAGGGGGTACGTTTGGACTCAGCTTTTGAAGCCAGGATTCCAGAACTTCTTTGTTCTTGCTGACCCATCTGGTCCACTTCCCGACAGCAAGTTCTGGCTACCCTTCTGCCCTATGGTGCGTTTGAATCAAGTCCCACTGCCCTCCACGCGTGAATCATCGTTGAGCCCACAAGGAAGGATTCCAGTAAAGGAAGCAAGCCTGATTGTTAGAGGAGCTATTCTGGGAGCCTCATTCTTCACTGGACCCTGCTTATTTCACTTTGTGGATTTACAGGGCAGCAGCTGTGTTTCAATTTCTCCTGTAAAGCTAGCTGCAGAGAAATACCACGAATTAAAACAGACAAAAAGAGACCAAAAATTGTTTTACCAGTTACCCCCAAGTTGACAGTCTATAGGTTACAACCAAATCTGAAAGTGGTTTGCTGGTCAATTGTATTATTCTGTAGCTCAAGTGTCCATTTGAAGACCTAAAGCAGGTGATATTTTCGGCCCAGATCCAGAGTTTAAAACTTGTGTAATATAATGTCAGCCTACCTACAGTTTTATGAGAATCTCTGTTAAGCTTTTGGGGGTTTGGAATGTATGCTGTCATCCTTCGTTTTCAACAAATACTTTTTTTTTTTTATGATGGCGTTTCCCATATCTACTTCCCATTGTCTGCAACCACTACCCTGAGTTATTTATAAACTGCTGTCAAACTCTCAAAACGTTTCTGCCTCACAGCATACTGAACTGATTCTTCGCCCTCCCTCTCTCACTATGGATGGAGAAACAGATGATCACTGAGCTTTAAGAGGCCCTTGGCGGGTTTGTGTGGTGGGAGAGAGCTTGGGGAGAGAAAGGAGGGACTGGAGTCGAGGCACAGAAACAATTCCTAGGAAAATGGCTTTGCACAGAAGTGACTCCATCCGATCGATACCTGATACCTGACTGCAAGCCTGTAAGTAGAGAGAGCCAGCCACGTGCCAATGGGGAAAAGGGATAGTTCCTGTGGACCCATAGCGGGAGTTTGCCCCACCCCTTCAAAATGTCATCAAGAGACCTCTCTGCCAATGAGTGCCTCCTTGGGCCACTGAACAGGGCACACAAATCCACATCCATGCCTCCAGGTGAGAAGCATAAGAAGAAGGTTTCCTCGGCTCCCTGCTCGGCAGGGAGTCTGCTTCTCCCTCTGACCCTCCTCCCTCTCATGCTCTCTGTCTCTCATTCTCTCTCTCTCAAATAAATAAATAAAATCTTAAAAAAAAAAAATTTAAAAAAAAAAAAGAAAAAGGTTTCCTCTCCCCTTTATTTAGGAGACCTGGGTTCTGGTTCTGATTTTACTCCTAGCTGTGTGGCCCAGGCTACAAACCCTTAGCATCTATGAGTTCCAGTAATGTTTTGTGATTCAAGAGGGGATCTGAGTACATCAGCCCCCTGGCCCTAAAATCCCCTAGGCCTATAATCTATCCGTGTATCTGGTAGCCTCTACAGAAGGAAAAGTCTGGTGCAGCAGTTCTTCTAAAGCTTCTATTGTCTGGTCATGTCTATGATCGGGCCAAGTCCTCTAGTTTGTGGGATTAACAGGAGGCACCAAATAACTGTGTGTCATCAGAAACAAAGGGTTTGGAAAAGACATTTCCCCTAACTAAATTTAATATCGCTGTTTGAAAATAATAAAATGCTACAGAAAGAAAATATCAACGCCACCACAAATCAACATCTGAAGAACAGCTCCAGAAAACATCTGGAAAATAGCAGTAAGTTAACAAACCACTAGATAAAATGTTTGACTTCCCAGGCTCTGGTGTTACTCACTGCAAAAGCAGTTAAAAGGTCTTATGAGGAATCCTATCTTGGCACTGCATGAACAGCAAGAAACCCAGGTGTTTGCACTTGCTCAATAACAAGTGCCAATGTACGTACTGTAATCCACAGTCTGCCGAGGAGGGAGCAGCAAACTGTGGGATGCGATGCAAAATCCCGATCAGGTAGGAGTGATCAGGCTACAGGGACCAAGTAACAGGCAAATGCCTCTTTTTACTCCAACAGCCCACTTCCAGAGCAACTTCCTTGTGAACTGTTGTTTCTTGCTATATATTCATTCATTTGCTTTTACTAGCAATTTATATCAGGGCCTGGAAAGAACTTCTATTTCCAGGCAAGCGTCCCCCTAAACCATAACAGATGTTGGGAACGCTATGAGACTGGCCAAAAAAAGGAAAAAAGGAGGGGATATCAGCAGGGACCCTATCAGTGACGGACACGAAAGGAAGGGGTCCCCAGGTGAGTGGACAAGAAGACAGATAAGCTGATAAACACAACAAAAGAAGATACAGTGAATCCTTCAAACTCCTCGCCTCAAAGGACCAGAGGATTGTACCTATTCTGCAGCTGAGATTTTGACAGAGAGGAAAGTAAGATTGCAAGCAAAGGAAAACAGTGGGAGTGTTCAGACACTCAGACGTCAGGACAGTATGATTATTCGCAATCCTATTTAAGCATTCACTGAAATAAAAAATTCTCTAGAATTTCAAAGGGAAAGTCTGATCAATTTTGCTATTGTTCATTCAATGATTAATTGTTAACCTCCTTACTATGTATCAGAAAAGCTTCTAGTGCAGGCGGGGTGGGCAGAATAACAGTAAACCATAAAGCCTGTATGGAAGACACATTATTCTGGTCATCTCACAAGTAAATAATCACCACCTACAATCACTGTTATGAAAACAAACCAAAACATATGCAGAAAAGGGGTTTCTTCTCTTCATTTATACACTAGAAAAGATAAACAGTAATCAAATAACCACAGAAATAAATATAAAATTGCAACTGTATGAGTGCTGCAAAGGAGAAGCAGGGGGTTCTAAGAAAGAACGATTCCAAGATTAGAATTTGTCAGAGGCTTCCTTGAAGAAGGGACATTTGAACTTTAATTTGAAGGATGAGTGGAGTTTAATTAGGTGAAGGAGGGACTGCGATGCAGATAGGGAAGAGTTCTCTAGGAAAAGATCAAAAGAAATGGACTGATCAAAGAGCTGCGAGGCCTGTGGTCAGGAATGGAGCATTCGTAGGGAGCATGCTGCAGACTGAACTGGGAAAAAATGTAAGAGCAAAATTTGCAGGAGTCTATAGGTCATATATGTCTTTACTCTCAAGGCATTAAAAGAACTTTTTATGGCGGATAACGTGATCAGATTTGGTGTTGAGAAGATCGCTCTGGCTGCAGTGTGTAAAATGGATTACAGGAACAGGAATGGATACAGATAGAAAAGTCAGTAGATTATTTCAGTCCAAGTGAGAGAAGACCATAGCTTGCACTTGGGTGGGTGGTGGAGGAGATGGAATTTCATCCAGACTCAGGACCAGGACAAGGTGAGTATGTTGGGTCTATGAGAGGGTGGGGTGGGAGGGTCGGTGGTGTTAACAATCCCAAGAAGCCACACTTCTCAAACAAGAACTTGTTTGAAAGCAGAATGCAGAAAGACAGCAATGGCCTTCTAGGCACCACAAACAACCAAGGAATACGACCATGTCTTTTCTTATTCACATAACTCCTGATATCAACCAACAACTTATGCCCCAAAATGATGGCGCAGAAGGAGAGGGAAATATAAGCAAACCCATAGTTCCTTTTCCCTTTAGTTCCTCCTTATTCATCAGGAAGCTGGAATGTTCTAGAGAATATTTAGTAGGCTGTGCACATAAATAAGTGCAAAAAAGAGTTACCAACACCCGAAAAACAAATAATCCAGTCAAGAAATGGGCAGAAGACATGAACAGACATTTCTCCAAAGAAGACATACAGATGGCCAACAGACACATGAAAAATGTTCAACATCACTCGGCATCAGGGAAATACAAATCAAAACCACAATAAGATACCGCCTCATGCCAGTCAGAATGGCTAAAATTAACAAGTCAGGAAATGACAGATGTTGGCAGGGATGCGGAGAAAGGGGAACCCTCCTACACTGTTGGTGGGAATGCAAGCTGGTGCAGCCACTCTGGAAAACAATATGGAGGTTCCTCAAAAAGCTAAAAATAGAGCTACCCTAGGACCCAGCAATTGCACCACTAGGTATTTACCCAAAGGATACAAACATAGTGATTCAAAGGGGCACCTGCACCTCAATGTTTATAGCAATAAAGTCCACAATAGCCAAACTATGGAAAGAGCCCAGATGTCCATTGACAGATGAATGGATAAAGAAGAGGTGGTATATATATATAATGGAATATTACTCAGCCGTCAAAAAAATGAAATCTTACCATTTGCAATGGCATGGGTGGAACTGGAGGATATTAAACTAAGTGAAATAAGTCAATCAGAGAAAGACAATTATCATATGATTTCACTCATATGTGGAATTTAAGAAACAAAACAGAGGATCATAGGGGAAGGGAGGGAAAAATAAAATAAGACAAAATCAGAGAGGGAGACAAACCAGAAGAGACTCTTAACTATAGGAAACAAACTGAGGGTTGCTGGGGGTGGGGGTTAGGTAACTGGGACATTAAGGAAGTCACTTGAAGTAATGAGCACTGGATGTTATATGCAACTGATGAATCCCTAAACTCTACCTCTGAAACTAATAATACACTCTTTGTTAATTGAATTTAAACTTTAAAAAAAGAGTTAGTTTTATGCCACATTTCCAATCTTCTAGTAAGAACAAAATGCATATGCATGTACAAACTAAGAAGTAAAAATTGTGAAAAAAAAAAAAGAAGTAAAAATTGTGTAATTTTGGTGATTTTACAAGTTAAATGCTCCTATATTTGCATTTAAACTGGTATTTTAGTTGGGACACCTGAGTGGCGCAGTTGGGTAAGTATGCCTTCAGCTCGGGTCATGATTGCAGGGTCTTGGGATCGAGTTCCGCATTGGGCTCCTTGCTCAGCAGGGAGCCTGCTTCCCCTCTGCGTCTGCTCCTCCCCCTGCTTGTGCTCTCTCTCTCTCTGTCAAAATAAATAAATAAAATCTTTTTTTTTTAAGATTTTATTTATTTATTTGAGAGAGAGAGAATGAGAGACAGAGAGCATGAGAGGGAAGAGGGCAGAGGGAGAAGCAGACCCCCCCGCCGAGCAGGGAGCCCGATGCGGGACTCGATCCCGGGACTCCAGGATCATGACCCGAGCCAGTGGCAGTCGCTTAACCAACTGAGCCACCCAGGCACCCCATAAAATCTTTAAAAAATAAATAAATAAACTGGTATTGTACAATATGGATGAATGGCAAAATTCATGCCAATAATTAAAATTTTTATTTTTTCTTTACTTAAAATGACATGAAATAACACTCAAAAGACATCATAATGAGTTGAGACAGACCACTGAAGAAAAGACAAAACATATATTAGTCTCTTTAATGGTACTTTTCCCTGCTCATTTGAATAAGGCATCTAGCATTTTCATTTGCAATGGACCCAAAAATTATGTAGCAAGCCCTGCATACTACATTCCTTCTTAGCTTGTACTTGTGTATTTGCATAATTCCTACTAGACTGCCCCAATGCTGAACACAGGAAGACAGGAAAAGTAGACAGGAAAGAAATGTCCAAAGGAAACAAATCTGGACATAGGTCAAGAGAGAGTATATTTAAGAGGATTATTGCAAACAGAGGAGAGGGACTATTGCAATAGAGAGAATGCTCTGGCCAATCAAACCATCTGCAAGTGTCTCAATGGTCTAAGAAGAGGAGATGTGCACACAGACATGTGTACCCTCAGAGGAAAGACTGCACAAGGACACTGAGGAGACACCATCTGCAAACCAACGAGAGAGACCTCAGAAGAAATCAGACCTGCTGACACCTGAATCTTGGAATTCTAGTCTCCAAAACTGAGAGAAAAGAAATTTCTATTGTTTAAGCTACCCAGTCGGTGATATTTTGTTACGGTGGCCCAAGCAGACTAATGCAATCTTATTTTTGAGATACTTTATTATATTCTGTATAAAAGTTTGTGCTTTCTATGGGGTTTGTTGTTGTTGTTGTTGTTGTCAGATGTATGTATTGCAAACATTTCCCATTCCATTGACTGCCTTTTCATTTTCTCCATGGTGTCTTTCAAAGAACAGAAGTCTCTAATTTTCATGAAGTCACATTATTTAATTCTTCTATATTATGGTTTGTGCTTCCTGTGGAGTCATTCCCAACTTCTCCCACTGCCTCATTCAATCAACCAAGGTCCAATCAGGAGACAAGAAACACATCACTTATTTATCTCTTTTTTTTTTTTTTTAAACACATCAGTTATTTAAACAGAAATGTTCAGTATTGTTAAGCCATAAAATGTGGTGAACCACCAACAGAGATTCTAAGAGTTTTCTAAGGAGCAGATGGAGGCTATTTCCTTTAAAGCCAATGGGAAGTGAACGAAGAGGGAAATGTCAAAATGGAGAGGCATCTCTCCCACCACAGCTGAGATGGAGACCTCCCAGGGGAGGGATGGCTGCCACAAGAGCCTTCAGCCTGCTGGTGGCTGCTAGTTGGGACACCCGAGTGGCTCAGTTGGGTAAGTATGGACCACTGGAGGGCACTAGGGGACAGAGAAAAGTGATGGGGGACACAGACCTCACCGGGTCAACAGGATTCCCTGACAACAGCTCAGGTCTCAAGATAGGTATTTGTTAGTTAAAACACTCCTAGCAAGAAAATGAGCAAAGAGAAGGAGAGGGAACTCAGAACCAAGAAGCCCGAGAAGGAGCCAGGCAGGAGCCAGAAGACAAGCAGAACCCAATACTGCTAAGAGAACGATCTCAACACCAGGTTTTTGTATTTGCAGTTTCCTGTCGGGGGGATCTTCTTTTCTAGCCCATCTCCATTTAATCCCATATAACCTTCATACCTTTCAGTATCAGTTTAACACATCTCCTCTTCTGCACGCCTTCTCAAATCCAACACATGGTTAGCTGCTCCTTTGGGTGCAGAATGTGGTTGCACTTACCCTGTGATAAAAGTTAAGTTCCTTAAAGTAAGAGATTGTGTGTATTCTGCATTGGATCGCCAGATCATAACTCTCTTCTCAGCACACTGTTGGTATTTTGACATTCAGTAAATGAAGTTGTTTTTATTTTGTTTTTTGTTTTTTGAAATCTGAATAAATCCCTCTTTTCTCTGTCCCAAACCACCTTATTCATACTTCTGTCATGGAATGTATTGCGTATGATTATTTTTCAATGTTGTTTGCTCTCCCAAAGAAAGTATTGTTCCTACTAATCTTTGCATTCCTGTGATTGGCAAGGACTGTGTTTTGCACCGAGTAAGCATTTTCTGAATATTTGCTGTATTGATTTCAGCAAACTCATAAAAGGCCATTATAATATAGTAAAACTGATTTGTGATTGGCTTGTGAAGACATTTCCTTTTATAACTATATCATATAACTTTGGAGGTATTGGTTTAAACTCATTTGGCTGCCAGAAACAAAAGAGCTTAAATAGGAAGGAAGGGAGTGTTTTGTTTTGTTGAGGAGAGTTTTTTCTACGAGGAGTAGGACTGTGGTTGAAACTCTGGAATGGGGGATGGCTGGGTGGTTCAATCGTTAAGCATCTGCCTTGGGCTCAGGTCATGATCCCAGGGTCCTGGGATGGAGCGCTCCTCAGGGGGGAGCCTGCTTCTCCCTCTCCAGCTCCCTCCTGCTTGTGTTCCCTCTCTTGCTATCTCTCTCTGTCAAATAAATAAATAAATAAAATCTTAAAAAAGAAGAAAGAAAGAAAGAAAGAAAGAAAGAAAGAAAGAAAGAAAGAAAGAGAGAGAGAGAGAAAGAAAGAAAGAAAGAAAGAAAGAAAGAAAGAAAGAAAGAAAGAAAGAAAGAAAGAAAGAAAGAAAGAAAAACTCTGGAATAGGCTGAAACGGAGCCCTTCATCACCAGCACTGCCCCCTCTGTGTGTCCTCTTGGCTTTGTCCCCCACTTACAGCAGATCTTTTATTCTTTAGAGCATGCATTTCCTCCTTTCCTTTCTTCCCTCTAACTGATGAAATTACAAGTCACAGGAGGGAAATGCTGTTGATAAGCATTCCCTATGGTTGAAAATGGCCTCCCACAGCTCCAGAATCTATAGCTCCTCCATGAGACAGATTCCAAACTGAGATAACTGAGATTGGGTTATTTTAGTCAGTTCCAGGTTGCAAGTGGAGGGACTCTGATTTACTCCGTTTGTGTCTAGTGCCTACTCCTAGTTCAGTCAACTGTAGGGTCATGCAGTGAAAGCCTGGCTATGAGCTACCCCTGTGACTATGGGGCTTGGAGGAGCAGAGGTGAGAGGTTAGGAAGGAAAGGAAACTAAATGGAACTAGACAGAAGGAACCTAACACATCATCCACCACCCCAAGCCACTCAGTCAGAGTTTAAAAGGAGGAAACCATGTCTGAGTGGGAGGAGGGATTCTACAGGACTGACAGGGTTGGCCCTAAATTGAAGAGTCAGAAATATAATGTAGGGAGGAGAGGGTCATGTTGGATGTGACTTGTGGGACTCAAATGGGCCTAAACCTTGCCCCTAGTCACAGCAGATATGACCATTTATGGGGCTGAGGCTTTTTTGGCAGCCCCCATCTTGCTCAGTAGTGGCTCACCAGTGGGTGAAGTGTGGCCAGCAGGTGAAGGCACTGAGCTGCACACAAATAGAGGTGTATGATTTCTACGTATTTGCACACCAGCAACGTATCCTTGCCCACAATGACCGGTTTTGAAAGGCAGCATGTATGTATATAGCTAAATATGTTTAAGTGAGACTGGGAAAAAAAACAATTTTATTGTATTTTATCACATCTCATACCATTTATCCTCTATTTATTATGGGAGAAGGTAACATTGAGCCAGCTGTAGATCTGTCTCATTTGTTTCGTTAATGGAAAAATAACAAAGGAAATTAACTTTTTTAAAACCTGAGTTTTCCGTCTACTCTGCTGTCTGTTGTCAACTATTAAGTACTTTCCTAGAATCATATGGACTTTTAAACTCTTAATTCATAACTTATTGACCAGAAAGCATCCCACGGCCCATCTGACCACCAAGGTCATTGTGCTGAAAGGCAGGGTTTTGGAACAACTCAGTACCCAGCACTTCACACTGCTGTCCCTCTGTCATCCACATCTCCGCCCTAACACTTTAAGGCTTATCTGTATTTTAAAATCAAAGGAAATAGAGCAATCTTACCAAAAAAGAGTTGATCCTTTATGTTGAGATTTTAGGAGTAAGAGAATTAGGATTATAGAAATAAAAATGGATGTAGAAACAGAACTTCCTGTCCTCTCAAACGAGACCACTGGATAAACATCTTATTTAAGTTGGCCCATGGTGCTGGGATTGTTTATGGAGTGATATATACTATGGAGCGTGGAGTTGAAGGACTCTAATTCTAGCAAAATTAGTTGAATATTTTCATTACTTCAGTTCCATATCATCCTACTTTGTGATCCAACACTTAAAAAGTGATTCCCCTTTATAATTACCAGGAAATAAACTATTTTTATCCATGTTGTGTTTATATTCCCATGCATTCTTTTCAGATTCATTGCATTATAAAATTCTTCTCATTAATCCCACTCCTCTTCACATCCAGTATCTTCTCAAGTCAAAGCACATCTACACATTGTCCACCAGATGGCGATGGAAGCCCACCGACACTTTATACCACAAAGCCGGAGAAGAGCGGTGGAACTTTCTAATTTGTTTTTAAACTTAATTGTTAAATGGAAGAGGGCTATTGCATCTTACAGCCTCAAATATTGGGCTTTTTAAAAGGCCCAATTTAAAAAAATTTAGAAAGACATGCTAACAACCGAATGCTTTTAGTGAGCTAACTAGCTGAGCAGGGAGCCCGATGCGGGACTCGATGCCAGCACCAGAGGATCATGACCTGAGCAGGCACTTCACCGACTGAGCCACCCAGGCAGGCATCCCTATAGAATTATTTTTTAAATGTCTACTATTTTGTGGAGTTAATATACTAGCATACCTAAAGCAAAGCCTAGCACATAGTAGGTGCCCCAAAATGGCAACAATTATTATTTTTCATCCAACTTTTCCCTTATTTTGAAAGTGTACATGTGGCTTACTAACCATAGTGATTTGTATACAGTTCTTATCATTTATACCTAACGATCATGGGACAAAATTATGACTATGCCTTTTGTTTACGTACATGCAGATTAACTATCAAAATGACTACATTTTGTATCTATGAGAAACTCGTGTATTTGCAGCCATTATAATTTTTTGGTACTTTATCTTGGTTGGCTGATTATAGTAACAACATAATACACAGCACGCACGCACACACACGCACGGGTATGTGAGCACACACACATACACAGAGAAGAAATGTTACCTAAGCCTGGAGTGTGTCTCAAAGCACATATTTTCCAAACTTCAGCTGGGGAGAAAACTAACAGATACCAGACCCACTGACTTTCTCTGCCTTGGTTATAGAAAAAGTACATGGATTATATGACCTGGTTTCAGCTCTACAACTTACATAGCTCTACTGGAACTCCATGGAGAACAAGGTAAGAACTCTTTGTCTTAGAAAGTAGACAGGAAATCCCCACTTCACTCATATATCAGAAATCTCCCAGATCTAGGAAATAAGAACAGCTAGGCCTTAGAGATACCTTTTGGATGAAGTTTTTGCAGTCTGCAACTGGGCACCATCCATCCAATTTCGGTGGGGAGTCTCACTCAAAGATAATAAGACTAATTTTTTTTAACGATTTTATTTATTTATTTGACAGAGAGACACAGCGAGAGAGGGAACACAAGCGGGGGGAGTGGGAGAGGGAGAAGCAGGCTTCCCGCTGAGCAGGGAGCCCGATGCGGGGCTCGATCCCAGGACCCTGAGATCATGACTTGAGCCGAAGGCAGACGCTTAACAACTGAGCCACCCAGGCGCCCCAAGACTAATTTTGATAAACAATAAAGATCTTTAGTAGGTTTACTTAAAGATGTAAAACAGAAATCTTTCACAGGAAAAAAAAGTAAAGCTTCCTACAACACCTCTACATACATTTCCTCACTACTCATGACAGATAAAATTCTCCTGTTCTTTCAATGCCTCAATCCCTCCATGTTGTTCTCTCAGTTTTGCTTCTACTTGGCTCACTACCTTCTTCCCACATGGTATAAAAGTAAGAAGCCATCAGTCTTGTGTGGCTGCACACCAGCCACACAGAGGACAGGGAGAGGCCTCTCTGTTCTCTTCTTGGTGAGAAGTATGTAGCATCCCTTAGAATGCATATTTCTCTCTTCCTGGATGTTTTTTCTCAAGAGAAATGTTCTCAGAGAATTTCTGAGGAATAACATTACCCATGTTGTTATATTTAAAAGGAGAAAATCTCATGGGAGAAATTCCTGTTTAAAATAACCCTCTCCCAGGCGTCTGGGTGGCTCAGTTGGTTAAGCGACTGCCTTCGGCTCAGGTCATGATCCTGGAGTCCCGGGGTCGAGTCCTGCATCGGGCTCCCTGCTCAGCTGGGGGGGTCTGCTTCTCCCTCTGACCCTCTTCCCTCTCGCGCTCTCTGTCTCTCATTCTCTCTCTCAAATAAATAAATAAAATCTTTAAAAAAATAAAATAAAATAAAATAACCCTCTCCCATAACAACTTTCTGATAGCTCAACCCCCATAATATCAAATAAATTTGCTAGAATGTGATGAGGACTTGTTTTAGTCTATTACACAGCAACTGTGTATAGGAATCTACTTGATTTCTACTTTTCATTAGTGAAGAAGAAAGTTGTTATAAGAAAAAAAATCCTTTTTGAAAGAAATTATGAGCCAAGAAAATAAAGAAAATCTACTTCAATGCTTGAACAAAATATAGTGGGAAAAAAAGACCCCACAGGAAGAACATTGTATTAGCTTGCTAGGGCCACCATAACCAAATACCAGACTGGGTGGCTTAAACAATAGAAGTTTCTTGGGGTGCCTGGGCGGTGCAGTCGGTTGCGTGTCCAACTCTTGGTTTTGGTCCAGGTCGTGATCTCAGGGTGGTGAGATGGAGCCCCGTGTCGGGCTCTGCACTCAACTCAGTCTGCTTGAGATTCTCTCTCCCTCTCCCTCTGCCCCACCACTCGTGCTATCTCTAATAAATAAATCAATCTTGAAAAAAAAAACTATAGAAATTTCTTTTCTCATACTTCTGAAGGCTTGAAGTCCAAGATCAAGGATTCAGCAGGTTTGGTTTTACTGAGGACTCTCTTTGGCTTGCAGATGGTGGCCTTCTCGCTGTGTCCTCACATGGTCTTTCCTCTGGGCACACAAATCTGTTTCCTAATCCCTTCTTATAAAGACACCAGTTAAATTAATTAGGGCCAATCCATATGACCTCATTTTACCTTAATTACCTCTTTAAAGGTTCTATCTCCAAATACAGTCACATTCTGAGTTATTAGTGGTAGGGTTTGAAGGGGTTCTGACAGGCCCCTTGAGAAGGTGTCTCTTTGGCATGCAGATTATTTTGAGCTGTAGTCAATGAAGAACCTGTGGGCCCAGGAGAAACTTTTACCCCTCCCTTAACTACACAGAAGAATCTAAATTGGAAACTCATTCCAGAATAAGGGTATTAGCAAAGATAAATGTTATCTGAGTGACCCATCTACGTGGCAGGGCAAACATCTAATTACCAAACATCTGCTCTTCTTATCTTCCTGTGAATTACATTCCTTTTCCTCTGAAGTTCCAAGCCCCTACCCCCCTTCTTAGTCCGGAATGTCAAGTATATCTCATTTTGCCGATCTTTGCAATTTCCATGCCTGTGTGGATTCCCTGTACACATGCTATTAAATTTTATTTTCTCCTGTTAATTTGCTTCATGTCAATCTGATTTTTAGTCCAGCGAGGACCTTGAAGGGGACAGAAATTCTTGCTCTCCGACATACAAATTACGAGAGACACAATTCAGCCCACAACAGAGATTTAAATTTTTTTGGAAGTTTAGTTGGATATGTTTTTAAAGACTTTAAAGATATTAATAAGCATTTTTGTAATTATTGAAAATATCAAACGAAATGAAATCCAAGTGGCAAATAGAATGACAGGTTACAGAAGGTGGAATTGGGAGCAAGTGTGGAGCACATGTAGTTGAACTTCTCTCCCATTGTGGGGATAGCTTTTTCAGAATTCCCAGAATTCTGATTGAATGTAGCTCATGTATCAAAATTCAACTCATTTGTCCTTGTTCTGACACCTGAAACAACAGACTTACCACTCTTCAGAAGAAAGCTTTCTAATATTTTAGGAAGTTAGAGTCATTTTCTCTAGCCTACCCCCATGCACAAATTCTTGCACATTTTTTATATGTCAAGCTTCTTTTTTTTTAAGATTTATATATTTATTTGAGAGAATGTGTGAGTGGGGGGAGGGGCAGAGGGAGAGGGAGAGAGAGAATCTCAAGCCAACCTCCGCACCCCCCTCCCCCCACTCAAGCTCAGAGCCCAAGGCAGGCCTGATCCCATGACCCATGAGATCATGACCTGACCTGAACTCACGAGTCAGACATTAACCAACTGAGCCACCCAGGTGCCTCTGTATGTCAAGTTTCTTAAAAACCTTATCATCGTAGTGATTTTGGAAAAGTGTGTCCTAAGTGAATTGGTATGTTTGACGTATTTAATCTGGCATGTTTTGAAGAGAACTGTGTTTCACACAATTTGACTTTTTTATGTAATTGAAGCTTATCCTTTCAACTAGTAAAAAAAAAAATGAACTAAATCTGTAATATGGAAACACCCCTTCTTAGGATGTTTTCGCTTACATCACTTCATAAATAAAAATCTACCTCCTGGAGCAACAGTATGTCAGTTTTGCCTGCTTCCAGCAGATGGCACTAAAGATTGTGCACAGTCATTTTAGTGACAGGCAGCCCTTCCTGGCCCCTTCATGGCCTAGCCCTGCTAGAAAATAAGAATGTTTCTGTTGGGGGCGCCTGGGTGGCTCAGTCGGTTAAGCGACTGCCTTCGGCTCAGGTCATGATCCTGGAGTCCCGGGATCGAGTCCCGCATCGGGCTCCCTGCTCGGCACGGAGTCTGCTTCTCCCTCTCCCTCTCCCGCTCCCCCCTCTTGTGTTCTTTCTCTCTCTCACTCTCTCTCTCAAATAAATAAATAAAATCTTTAAAAAAAAAAAAAAAAAAAAGAGTGTTTCTGTTGGGTAAACACACAAGGATGTTGCAGCCGAAGGAGACTAGGCTGGGGATCACCCACAAGCCCCCTCAGTTGTCCCACTGTCTGAGGAGGATTGATATTGCCACATCTTTCAATGCATTGTGGCCCAGAGTGTGCCCTAGCTCTTCAGTTGGGAAGTTCTGATCTAGGTCATCTTCTTATTAGTTTGGAACCTATAATGAGTTTACATTTTTTTTAAAGATTTTATTTATTTATTTGAGAGAGAGAGAGCACAGAGGGAGAGTGAGAGGGAGAAGCCGACTCCCTGCTGAGCTTAGAGCCCAATGCGGGGCTCGATCCCAGGATCCTGAGATCATGACCTGAGCCAAAGGCAGACGCTTAACTGACTGAGCCACCCAGGAGCCTCTGAGTTTACATTTTTAAAGTGTATTTTATAAATATTAATCCCAACGTTAAAGTCAGTGAGAGAGCAGTGAGAATTTTGAAGGTATTTAGAGTAAGGATTCAAAGATAAAGAGATTTAGGAATGGAAACTCATAATAATTAAATATACAGTGAATTGGGACAAACCACTTGAAAGTTGGGATAATTCTGAAGGGCAAACAGTGAATCATGCCGTTGTAATGGACTGAATTGTGTCCCCATTTCAAATGTATATGTTGAAGCATTAAACCCCACATGACTGTAGTGGAGCTAGATCTTTAAGGAGGCGATTAAGGTTAAATGAGATCATAAGGACGGAGATCTGATCTGATAGAACCAGTGTCCTTAGGCGAAGAGACACCAGAGAGGTATCTCTCTCCGTCATGTGAGGATGGAATGAGAAGGCCGGGTTCTGCAAGCCAGGAAGAGAGCTCTCAGCAGAGCTTTACATGCTGGCACCCTGAGCTTGGATTTCCAGCCTCCAGAGCTACGAGAAAATAAATTTCTGTTATTTAAGTCACTCCGTCTATGGTATTTTGTTATGGCAGCCTGAGCTAATGCACCGTTTTTCCTACAACAATGATCAGCAAGAGGAAAGATAATTGCCAAAATGCAAACACTGTTGAATGTGTGGCCAGATGATCAGTGTCACCATTGGGTGGCCATTAACCCATTAGGAGCTGTTTCAGTATCTTAAAGGCCTAAGAAAGTACTGCTGCTGTAGAAAGACAGGGAAATGCCAGGACCAGCAGCATCAGCATTACCTGGGAGCTCATTAGAAATGCAAAATCTCAGGGCACCTGGGTGGCTCAGTCGGTTAGGTTAAGCGTCTGTCTTCTGCTCAGGTCATGATGCCAGGGTCCTGGGATCAAGCCCAGCATCAGGCTCAGCAGAGAGCCTGCTTCTCCTCCTCCCTCTGCCTGCCGCTCCCTCTGTTTGTACACTCACGCGCGCGCTCTCTCTCTCTCCCTCTGTGTGTTAAATAAATAAATACAATCTGAAAGGAAGGAAGGAAGGAAGGAAGGAAGGAAGGAAGGAAGGAAGGAAG